>NC_056735.1:1172424436-1172724436 GCF_019279795.1 Protopterus annectens
ATGATCACCCAGGACAAATGGGTCTTAAATATCATATCTCAAGGCTACAGGTTCCACTTTCACACCCTGCCAAGGCCAAACGGTATGCCAGACCTGCCACGCATTTAATGGGAAGAGGCACAAAAACAAGTTTCATCCCTCATGGACATGAGAGCCATTCAGCGAGTACCACAGCAAGAGCAGGGCAAGGATTTTACTGAAGGCTATTCTTGGTACCCAGAAAGGACAAAGCCTGGAGACCAATACTGGACCTGTCTATCCTAAACACATTCTTGGATATTCCAAAATTCAAAATGTTAACTCTGCAGCAGCTTCTGTCCATGCTGGGCAAGAAGGCTTGGCTTGTGACTTTAGACCTAAAAGAGGCATACCTTCATGTCCCAATCAGACAATCATGCAAAAGATACCTCAGATTTATAGCTGGCTCAATGCACTACCTATTCTCTGCACTGCCCTTTGGCTTATCTACTGCACCCAGGGTCTTCACAAAATGCCTGGCACCAGTAATTGCATTTTGCAGACAAAGAGGAATACAAATATATCCTTACTTGGACGACTGCCTTATTCAAGCAGAAAACAAGGACATTCTACTACAGCATCTGGCGTTTGTAAAAAGATTACTAACAGGTCTAGGGTACACAGTAAACGAAAATAAATCAAAACTCGTACCCTCTCAAGAGTTAATATTCCTGGGTGTAAGCTTAAATACAACTGCCCAGATGGCTTATCTCACACCAAACAAACACAGACAACTGACTACTTATTTCAAAATGTTGGCAACAAAGACCCAGTTATCTGCAAGAAAAATTCTGCAGGCTTTGGGTTTCATGACATCCTGCATACTGCTAATTCCATATGCAAGACTGCATATGAGGAACCTTCAATGGCATCTAAAAAGTGTTTGGACTCAACATTGCCACAGCCTGAAAACAATAATTACCCTCATTCCCTGCCTGCAACAGGAGTTTCGATGGTGGGCAAAAGCCTGTCACCTCAACACGGGACAGCCATTCACCTTACCCACATCCAGGCAGACACTGACAACAGATGCATCAGATTATGCCTGGGGGGGCCCATATGGCAGGAAGATGCATTCAGGGCACATGGTCCGCATGTCAAATGCATCTACATATCAATCAAAAAGAGATGCTAGCTATTCAGAATGCCCTGACAGCCTTCCAGGATCTACTTCATCCAGGACAACTACTGATAAAGACAGACAATACTACAGTCATGTGGTACATAAACAAGCAGGGGGGCACGCATTCCTACCCCCTCTGCAGACTAGCCATGAACTTGTGGGACACAGCACTGACTTACCAAGTAAATCTGCAAGCACAATACCTGTCAGGAAGGATAAATAGTCTGGCAGACGAATTAAGCAGAAACCTAATGGATCCTCACGAGTGGAAATTGGATCCACAAGTCTTCAGCATGATAACAAGGAACTGGGGATGCCCGGACATAGACCTATTTGCCTCCCCTCACAACTGCCAACTACAGAGATTCTGCACAAGGACTTATCACAAGCAAGCATGGAAAGTGGATGCTCTATCTTTCAGCTGGAAAAACCTAACAGTATATGCCTTTCCTCTCCTCCCCAAGGTACTCCTCAAGGTCAGACAAGAGAAGCCAAAAATGATACTGATTGCCCCAGACTGGCCCCGCCAGCACTGGTACCCAATCCTAAAATGCTTGTCTCAATGCCCAGCTTGCACATTACCTCAAATTCCTCACTTATTGACCCAACAAGACAGTCAGATACTGCACAGCCAACTCAAGACCTTAAACCTGGCAGCATGGCGGGTAATGTAGCCATTAAAGACACACCTCTCTCTAAAGCAGTGATGGATGTTATTTTGGTGGCCAGGAGGCCTAGCACCAGAAAATCTTATGCAGAAAAATGGAAGAGATTCTGTGCTTGGAACCAGGCATAAGGTATTGACACGACTGTTCCAAATATTCCTCAGATTTTGCAATACTTAATTGAGATGCTGGATAAAGGCCTTTCCTTTTCATCAATTAAAATTCATGCCTCTGCCATTTCAGCTCATTACAATACAGAACCACCTATTTTTTCTCATCCATTACTAAGGCAATACCTCAGAGGGGTCAAAAACATAAGACCTCCAAGGAGAGCACCAATACCTGCATGGGACCTCAACTATGCCTTGGAAAAACTCACACTGCCTCCATTTGAGCCAGCCTCTGCAGCTGATATAAAATTCTTATCCTGGAAAACAGCTATGCTCCTAGCAATAACCTCCGCTAGACAAGTCTCAGAGTTACAGGCACTCATGGCTGTGGAACCTTTTATCATTTTCCATCCTGACAGGGTTTCTCTAAGGACAAACCCTACATTTATGCCTAAGGTAGTGTCCAGTGTGGCCCTTAACCAAACAATTCATTTGCCTACCTTTTACCCAAACCCACAGAGTAAGGGTGAGAGACTTCTGCATTCTTTGGACATTCACAGGCAGCTACGCTTCTACTTGGACAGAACCAAAGCTTTCAGAAAGACTGAACAACTTCTAGTGGCATATGCTACAGGATCACAAGGAAAGCCTATCTCGAAACAGACTATTTCAAAGTGGATAGACCACTGCATTCGTTTCTGCTATTGACAGCATGGCAAATCAGTGCCTAAGGGCATTAGGCCACATTCAACCAGGGCAGCAGCCACTTCAGCAGCCTTCCTCAGAGGAGTACCAAACAAAGACATCTTAGAGGCTGCAACCTGGTGCAGTGCATACTTTTACAAAGCACTATCACTTACCTCTCTACTCTAAATCCAGGGCAGGCTTTGCCACTGCAGTTCTGCAGGGCCTGATAGCCTCTCCTAATCCTATTTAGCACCAGCCTCCCAACCTTAGCTTTGGGATTCAACCCAATTGTAATGACTGCAACAGTGAAACACGATGAACATAGTACAGTTGTGTACCTACCATAAATGTAGATGTTCGAGTGTATTCACTGTTGCAGTCCAGGTTACCCTCCCACCATCCCCCTTTTCCTTGCTGGGACTTACCTGTACTTTTCTATTCTATACAACCTATGTGGTGTATTTGCTTGTAGATGAAGGAAAAGTTGTTTTTTGTGTATGCATGCTTATTGGCATAATTTAGCCTACCATTTTAGGGGCACCTGACATCTGGGGCAAGAAAAACTTAAGAAAATGGCATCAGCTGCATCTTTTATACCCCTGGCGCACTGACGTCAGGGAGGAGGTGACAGCAACTGACGCCAGACCTAGACTTTGGAACTCGGGTCAACTGCGGGTAGCCTGCCAGCAGGATAACCCAATTGTAATGACTGCAACAGTGAATACACTCGAACATCTACATTTATGGTAGGTACACAACTGTACTATATATATATATATATATATATATATATATATATATATATATATATATATATATATATATATATATGTATATATAGATATATATATATATATATATATATATATATATATATATATATATATATATATATATATATATATATATATATATATATATATATATATATATATATATATATATATATATATATATATATATATATATATATACACACACACACACACACACATACATGCATATACACACCACACATGCATATACACACACACATACATATATAAAATTAGTCTGAGATAGAAGCTCAAAGTATCAAAACTTCTAATGCCTTTCACAGCAGTAAAAACAGTTCAAATCACAAATATTCGAATACACACAAAACTTAATCACACAGACTCAAAAAAAATCTGTTTTTTGGAGGATGTGAATCCCAGCTGCACTCCACACCCCCTGCTAATTATATAGACCTATTCTGAGAACACAATAAAGAGGGGATATCCTCGATTGCCACTGTACTACAATCTCATGCACATAAACAAAGTATAACATATATATCAGAAAATATTTCCACATATTTTTAATTAAAAGAAGCAAGCTCTTATATGTAAAACATGCCATGTATCTGACAAAGAATTATGAATTCATACTAATTAAAAGCACTCAAGTGAACTGCAAATATATGTAGTCATTCCCCAGGATGACTATTGATAATTTACCTCCACAGAGATGTCTAAGAGACTGAATTACTTATTATAACCAGCTTCCTAAATTGTACAAATTATGATCACTGCAAATTTACAACAAACACATCTAAGCCAGAAACTGCAGAGACTTGGCCACAGTGTTTCAGGCTGACAGGACTATGCACCCACAGGTTCCACTAATCTGCTGCTCACCTGTTTCTTGTGCAGGGTATCCTTCAGACTAGTTAAGGCATGCATGCGAACATCCACATTCTCATGCTGGACAGCTCTCATAGACAGCTGTAATGCTGCTAGCAAGTCAGTGCTCTTTGAAGTCTCCTGCAAGGAAAACATCAGAAAGAATATAATAAAGAGAATGCAATTTAACTTTACAAAGAAATGATGTACAAGGGCGTGAAGGTTGCCCTTAAAAGTAACTACACCCAGAACACTGGTTTATTTATTTTTACTTTTTTTTAATCGTTATTGCATTCTAGTCTCATAGTAGCTAACTCTTTTTAAGCTGAAAAGTAAACAGTTTAGATCCCGAAAATGTGACAAACCAATACATGTCAAGATCACTTGTAGGAGCCAATTAAAACGCTGCCATGAATTTAAATTTAAACAGCAAACTTTTTAAAGAATTGTGTGAAATACCAACAAGCATCTGCCACTTATTAATTACCACTATTTTTATCAACCTTTTCTTGTGGCAAATTTAGAGAAGGTAGGCTCATTAAGAAGCTCAATCATGCTGAGGAATACAAGGAGATTACCTGCTTGTTACTTCAGTCCTCCCAATGGACTTGGGCAAAAACACAGTTAAAGAGTTACCGCTTTTGTAACTGTGTAATCATCCCAACAGGTTGGCACAGTGGTGCAATGGATAGCATTGCCTCCTCACAGCAACGTGTTCACTGGTTCGATTCTTGGCTGGGTCACCTTCTGTGTGGAGTCTGCATATCCTTCCTGTGTTCATTTGGGTTTTCGCTAAGTATCCTGGTTTCCTCCCACATTCCAAAGTTTCCAAAGTCATGTAATAGGTAGAGCGGGGCTTCTAAACTGTCCATAGGTTTGAGTGAGTGATTCTGTGCATGTGTGTGCGTGTTTGTGATTTCAGAAGAAAGGATGGTGAAAGAAAACATTTTTCCTTTGCCTTAAACTGGAACATAAACCCATCCTGGTATTTACTGCATGCTCTGAAGCATGTATAACAAACTGAAAGCAACACCACTTCAGGTCTACCCTGAAAGTGGACCACAAGCCTAGTGGAAATGACCCTCAACACCCTGGACTTATAGATAAATCTTACCATTTATTCTAAGGAGTAAATATATTTATTTAGGGGAAGTGATGAAGGCAGACACATTTTACTACCACTGCTCTGTTTTAGATTCTCATGTTTGAAGAATCTTGTACTCAAAATACAACCTGATGAACTTTGTTCTGCAGGTGTCATCTAAATGCTTATTTTAACCTTGAAGATCCCAATGGAGTAGGAAAATAAACAGAAATATGAAAATAACCTCTGGTTAGAGTACACCACTTGTTTTCAGCAGATTATGCACAGTGTCTGTGAATGTCATTTCCCCAAGTGAAACAGACATGCAGATTGATTTGAGTAGGTTATTATTAGCATCTCAAAATACAGGTTACAGTGCTGCTCCAGCTGCTTCTCAAGTCTCACAGAATAGCAGCTGTTAGCATCCTGCCTGTTATCCTTGCCCATAATATTTCTTACTGGGTATCATCCAACCCAGGTTCTTCTCCAAATCCTGCCATACACCATTTGGAAGCAAACAAAATACCTCTAAGGAGGTAATCACAGAATATGAACCCATAATTGGAAACAAACTATTACCAGGCCATGAATTAAGACTGATCTTAAAACTAAGTACATTAAGAGTTTCCACCAACAAAAGGTAATATTCTCCAATTGCTAGCAATCCTTTGATGAAAACAGTTTTTCTTCAGCAAAGTACTGTACTTGTTAATTCTGAATGGCATGTTTAAGTAAATAAAAGAAAAACCAATACTTAGGTACCTGAATATAAATGTAAGTTCCCCCAACCAATCCACAACTTACAGCAAACTGCTGGTGCTCTGTACAACAAATGTTTTAACACAGTTAATTCCCAGGTCCTTAAGCAAATAATGACTGGCAAAATTTCATTATTAATACATTAAGGAATACTTGAATTGTATGGTCTGTGACATAAAGGTAAACATTTGCTGTGGTGAACTGCTTTTTTGCTGAACTGCAGCATTCTTCTCTGTGAGTGTATTCTCTTCACCTTTTCTAGTAGATTTTCTTTCAGGCTTCCTTGGTTTCTGCTTTGCTGACATACAGGCAGCGTACTTACTAGCCAGTAACTGAATTTTACTCAAGCTGACAATATCACTGGCAGTTTCTCAGTTTCTGTCTTCACACTGGGAGAGCTGAAGTTAAGCTGATGATCAGTGTGCAGCCATCTTGGAAGTCAAACTAGTCTCTAGTTATGATCGAATGAACAATGGGTGCTGAAAGCAGTAGATTTGTTGTGACAAGTAGTTACAAAAAGTACAGTTGTGTACACTCACCATAAATGTAGGTGATATTGTTGCAGTCCTGACTGCTGTGGAAGCCCTTGGCCTGCTCAACTACCAGAGAAATGTCCCTCTTCTTCCAGAAGCCAGCAGATGCCCTGACTGACTGCATAAAGGGAGTCAGCCAGTGCCATAACCAAAGTACTTTCTTGCTCCTCAATAAGAAGGAGCCATTAACTGGCCCTCGAGGTCAAAGGCCTTAGGCCAGGATACTCCAGAGTGCAAACCTTAGCCTAATCCAAAGAAAGAAGGGGTAACAACCTGGCTCTAGAGAGGAAACCCCAGCCTTTGGGCAAAGAGGGGAAGGAAGGAATACAGCAAAAGTGAATACACTCGAACATCTGCATTTACTGTAAGTACATACAACTACTGTATGTTTTTCGTGCTTCCACTGTTGCAGTCTTGACTAATGGGACAATTCCCAAGAGAGTGGCTGGAGGATTTAATGGAGTGACTATGATGCCATGCAAGACTGCAGTGGCAAACACAGCTCTAGACTTGGTGAAAATTTGAAGGTGATAATGTTTGGTGAAGGCATGCAGAGAGTACCAAGCAGCTGGCTCTAAGACGTCCTTAGTGGCTACTCCTTTAACATAGGCAGTAGACATAGCAGTAGCCTTAGTAGTGTAAGAATGTTCTGATTTTTTTCATAGGAATGTGGAGGTATGAGTCTTAAGATCGAGGGTAACTACGTAGGCATTGGCAGAAATCATGGGCAGCATTTTCTGAAGGGTCAGCATTATGAATTTTGGTACCTGTAAGAATCTGTTGAATTTTGACAGGCCCAGGATAGGTCTTACAGGGACCTTCTTTTCCTGGAAATAGAAGGAGCCTTGAGTAAAAACCCTTTCCTTCTATCTTTTGTGTGCTGGTTCCACAGAACCTTGGGTACACAGTAGCTGCATTTCATGGCCTCTGTCTTTTGATTTAGTGGGATACCTGGGAAGCCTGAGAGAGATGGAGGTTGTTTGAACAGATATTTGTAGCCTCCTTTTATGCTTTTTAAATACCCACTGATCCCTGGTAATGAAAAGGGACAGCTGTCCTCCTAATCTGTGGATGGGGGTAGGTTGGTTGGGATACCACTGTTTTGGTCGCTCGTGTTGCCGTTGCTTCCTGTCCCTTTTAGGTCTCTTACGCCTTGATTTAGACTGGGAGACCAGAAAGGACCAGAGTTTGCTAAGACAGTTACAGATAACTCAAGGTGGCAGAACCTGAAGAAAGTTCTTGACAGTTTGCATGGACGTAGCCTTGTCCTCCATCTCAAGTACACTGCTTCCACCATATGACCAAAAAGATACTCTTTGTCCAAAGGAGCAACCAGAAGGCTAGATTTTACATGCTCAGGGAGGGACTGTTCCCTGAGCCAAGCATGTCTTTTAATAAATGATCATGCAGATGCAGCTCTGCTGAATACTTCCAGAGCATCATAGCCGCAGTGGAAGGAGTACTTGGCTACCTGACAGCAGGAATTGCATACATCTTGTAGTCCCTAAGAGAGGGAAATGTTTTCCAACCCCACAAGTTTTTGCTTTATCTGGTCCCAGAGGGTTTCCTGATTCTTGACCATATAAAAATATCAATTTAGGGTCCTCATAGCCAGGGTAGCAGAGGCATAAACCTTCTTACCAAACCTGTCCAAGGCTCTACTTACTTTGTCAGTTGTCAGGGTTATTTTTTTTCTTTTTTTTTTGAAGAGCTAGCTTTAGCTCCCTTAGGACCCTGAGTCACCACTTCAGGATCCGCTACAGGGTTCTTAAAAATGTGCCTATGAGAATTCAGAACTCTGTAAAATCTGTCTGGCTTTGGAGGGGCAGGGGGGAGGGGGAATCTGGTTGCAAGGAATAGTCCACAATCCACTACCTCTAAGCCTGGAGGAACAGCAAAAGGTTTATGCTCAGGAAGTTTAAGGAATTATCGTACCCTTGTTTTGGATTGTGGGTAATGCTGGACTTCCCATCTGAAGTGTTCTCTCTGAGTGTGCAGCATCTCACCAAAAGATATGTCCGGGGGGTCTGAAGCTACATTCTCATTAGAATCTGAATCACCAGAGGAAGCAATAAATAATCCTTCCTCAAAGGTGGATATCTCGTTGCCATCCTCTGAATCAAAGGAATCAGGAGACTCCGGGGAGGGGGGGGGGTGGTATTCAGAGGCAGAACCAAGGAGGCTAAGACTTCTGGACAATAGTGATCAAATCCTCAACCAGCCTAAGCAGGTCCTGCTGACAGGTCTGGGTTTGGGGAATGGTAGCTGGCTGGAGCAAGCTGGAAGCAGCTCCTTTTTTGTGAAGCCTTAGGTTTGGGTCTATGGGCGATGTCAGCATTAGGCCAGGATGCGGACAAACAGACACCTCTCAAGAAAGCTGAACTGAGGCAATCTCCTGACAAATGGGGACTTTGGTCTCCCCTTCAACAGATGGAAAATGGTCGTCAGAAGCCAGAACTTGCAAAGCGGCTCTGGATTCAACTGATGAGCTAAATCCATCGGCTTTTGTAGACGTAGAGGGATTTGGTGGCATGTTGGACTCCAAATGGGTCTTGACAGAGGCCTGCGCTACAGCCTTACTCATCGGAGGGCACTGCAAAACTGTCTCACCTTCTTTGACTTTAGCAAGTCTGGGAGGGTTGGCGGATAACAAACGAGGGGTACCCCATTCTTTGTGCACTTGTTTTACTTATGTCTAACAGATCAACCTTGGCCTGACTGGCAGATAACATATAACATGGTACAATAAGGCTATCACAACTTGTTAAGGTGCTCATCTAAAATCTCAGCCCTACAATAATAATTCTACTGTTAAAGCGAGCACAGAACCAACAATTAGGTATGTTGTGTTCTGAGCCCAAACAAGCTACACAAAAAGAGTGGAAGTTCTGCATATTATCTGCTTGCCGCAGCACAGACAGTTATTAACTTTTTCCGACATTAGTCAAGAAACATAAGAAAGCTCTCAAATGTGGTACTTAGCTTTAGACATCTTCGCCCTCTGGTGTGGACCGAGCAAAGCATTGACTAGCGCTCTGCTCTGGGCTCCAATGACAAGAAAGAACTGAGGTTATGGAGCCAGCTGACTCCCTTTATACCAGGATATCCTGACATCAGTCAGAGAGTCCGCCGGCTCCTGGAAGAGGAGGAAATTTCTCTGGGAGTCAGACCAGCCAAGTGCTCCCATGGCAGGAAAGTCCATCAGTCAGGACTGCAGCAGTGAAATACAAAGAACAATCTTTGACTTCTCAATTAACCCACAGGTAAGAGGAAAACGTAGGAAGATATAAGGAATTGAAGAAGATAGATACCAAAATATGTGACTATTTTTTCAATGTTCTTCACCTGCACAGCATATCTGTTAGTTTCAGCAGAGAGTAAAGACATAACCACCTTCATTACCATCAAGTTCAGTCTCATCATAAATATTCTGAAACAATCCAGAGGAGATGACCTCAACAAAACTACTCTGGGCTTACCAATGACCCCAAAGTACTCTTCATGGTTTTGAGGCTCACACTATCTTATGTTCTTCATGGCTTAAGGGTTTTAACATTCTATATGACACCCCCTATGCAAGTAAACTGCTGATGATGTACTGTCCTTACTTTGAAATTCTGTTTGTCAACCTACGCCACTGATGTCCTTGTCTATGGGTAAAGGTGATGAACCTACATATTTTTGGAAATGCTCTGTACGGTGTTTATGTTACATATTCAGGCAACAGCTATTAAAGACAGGCCATGTTTAACCAAGGCAAAAGATTCCTGTAGTGATTACAGACTTTGCAGCAAAGGAAAAGAAATGTGAAATTGTCTGTGGCCAAAAATAAATTTGGGTGGTTTTGTTCCTTTTTTTGTTAAGGCGTATATGAAAGTTTAGAGTCTGGTCAAGCACCCCCCACACACACACACACACACACACACGTACTACCACAATATAGCAGTATTTCTTGCAAAGATTTCAGTAGTTGCTTAGAGAAAAAAAAATGGAATAAACGGACTTCTCTTCTAGATATCTCTATAAAGCTATACGTGTGTGTTTATGCATGTTGAGAAAATACATCCAAAACATAAAATAATTGAATATAAAACTCCCTGAACCCACATACCTTGATTAAATGGAATGAGTAAAAAAATATTTTCTGCACATACACCCCACTCCCCACAACCCCAAAACTTGTATAGCAATTTCACGGCTGCAGAAATGCAAACAAGGAAGACATTTCTAAAAGGAAATTAATCACTACTAGTGAAACTGTGCACTGGCAGCAGCTTCCTAAATAAGGAACCAATCTCAGACTCCATGACCATACAAACAAGGAACACTTCTTCCTAACAAATAAATAAGTATTGGTGCACACTTACAAACCATAATGTTCATCTAAAGCCTACAAAGCACCTTATCTGTCCATACAGTTAAACACTGAATACTTTTATATTCCATACAAATAGCATACTCAACACATCTTAGATCAAACTGCTTATTGACCATCTAAATGACTCCAATACATATGCGTGCATGTGTGCACTCTTGTTTATACTTGTGTTTATGTATTTGTGCATATGTGGGTACAGTACTTTTACTTACAGACTCAAATGGCAGTATCATATTTGGAAGAAAAAATAACCTGTTGGTAAAAAAATTCATTTGGCAGACTCACATGTACTCTAAAACTGGACCAAATACTTTATTTTACTACAACTTATATGAACACATCCTCAAAACACAAAAGGGTTAAACATAAAGTGTTTTTGTAGGAAGACAAGCCCCCAGGCACCCCTTGATGTGGAAGACAGACCTTTCATACCCCTGAAGTTACAACAACTTGAAGGGAAAAATCTGCCAAAACAATGGCATCACTGCTCACACACAGACACACAGAAATAGTACCAAGCTCTAGCAGTGCATTCTCTGCGAAGAGAGTTCCTTACACAAGTATGACTTACTAACAACAACCCTTACAAACAAGAATATCACTAACTTTATCAAACATGAGAAAAAATATCAGGGACAACAAAAGATGTTCTACAAAAATCAGTTAACTAAACCACTTCTTAAAATTCATTCTGAAAAAGCAACCACTATATGCATTCAACTAAATGTAATTCTACCAAATCAATATTCTAGCTAATGTGATTACTAATTTTAACTACCAAATATGATTCTACTAATTGTCTTGTCTATCCTTCATACAGCAAATCTTATTACACACACACATACACACGTACTGCCTTTAGTCGAACACTCACAAAATCAAACCTAAATTGATCAACTTGAAAAGATCGAAAGTCCAAAGACTGAAAAAACGCAAAATTAAAAAAAAAAAAAAAAAAAAAAATTTTCTGTGTGGGAAGCTCCCCTTCCTCCAAAGCCCCTACAACCCCTGGTATTTATGTATACAAACTCCGAGATCACACAACAGTGGGGAAAGAGCAAATACCAGTCCCTGCTGTACTGCAACCTCCCACTAATGCTGCAGTTCTGTGATCATATGACTATTACATTGCTTCTGCCGGCATTACAAACATTTGATACTGTGAATGTGTGAACAAATGACTGGTACACACACACACACACACACACACACACACACACACACACACACACACACACACACACACACACACACACGTGTGTCCATACATGTGCATGACTTTGTGTAATTAATAATGTCAAACATTCAATTTGGTCGACATCTGTGGCCTAGTACAAAAAACACTGACTGTACATATATGCGACTACAAATCTGGTACAATATATTAATGTCAAACAGTGAATGTCATATCTGTGCTCATCTGGCAAAAAGTATAAACTCAAACAACTGTAGACACCCAAGTGTCATCCGTGGGCGATACTGTACGTGCATACCCCACCATCAGTTTCATGCAGATGTGGGCGTGCTGTGGGTATAGATTCCATTTTCCTCAATGTAGTGCGATTTTGGAGTTGGCATATTTAATTTGCAGGGGGTGTGGAGGGTGCAAAAATGTAAAAAAAAAAAAAAAAAAAAAATTCTGTTGGGACGTGGGTGTGTGGTGGGCGGAATTAAGGCAGCCCTTGCTACTGTACAGCCAGTGGGGTACGCATCTACAGCATTGCCCATCTGTGTAACTTTAAATGGAATATATGGAATATAGCTAATATTCTGTCATGCAATATCACTGCAGTTCTGGTTACTCTGTGTGTGTTAGCAATAATTTCTTTCTACACAGACATTTCTTCCTGCTTACAGTTTGTGCACCCATACAGCAGGTGTACAAAACTCTGGGGGGGGGGGGGTACAACGTGCCACCCCTACAAAAAATGTATTACCATTTCTTATTAGGTAGAGTTGTTTAGGCTGCAGTCAAAGTTGTGCCAGTGTTTTATGTGGTTGATGCGAACTGTGGTCTGGATTTTGTGTTGTTGACATCTACTGATACAATTATATAAATGCATGTGTGTGTGTGTGTGTGTGTGTGTGTGTATGTATAGGTTCATAGGTTCATACTAGGCTATCTGCCCTAGGGCATTTATAAGCCTAGCCAGAGTGTGTTTGTCTTTCACCACCCATTTTAAATTAATTTTGCTATGCCTTTTTTTGAGGTTAGTATACTGTGCCTCTGTCTAACAGTGACACAGAAGTGATAGCCGGGGTAAACCTACGATCTCCCATCCACTCATCAAGATTCCTCTTGAAGAGAGTCAATGTGGGACTCTGCCTAACCTGGACTGGGACTTTATTCCAGAGTGAAGGGAGCCTCTGGGTTATGAATCTGTCCCTCCAGCATGTCCTATTTATTTCAGTGCTGAGGTTCAAGTCTCTCGAGCGCGTAGCTCGATGGGATTTGGATTTTCTGAGGTGCAGCATGTCCATTAATTCGGGTTGGACATGGCTTTATACGTCAGGCACAGATCGCCTCTGAGCAGGCGGTATGCCACTGAGTAGAGCTGGAGTTTCTTTAACCGGGCAGCATATGGCATCTGTTTGAGCCCTTTGATCCTCTTGGTGAGGTACTTTTGGGGTCTTTCCAGTTGCTGTAGGTGTCTGGTAAGGTACATCCCAAAAGGGGCATTGTACTCAATTATGGGCCTGATGAGGGATGAGTAAAGAGGCGATGACCTCCCTGATCTAGATGTGAATCCCTTCATGATTAGGTGGGCTATATAAAATGTTTTTCTAACAACTTTGGCCACGTGGTTGTCAAATGAGAGATTGCTATCAACTTGGGTCCCCAGGTCCCTAATGACTTCTTCTGTACTTAATGGATTACCACCTATGTGGTAATTTGTGGGCACTTTGTTTTGCCAAAGGGATGACTATACACTTTTGGCGTTTAGCTTGAGGCCATGGCTCTGGCACCAGTTGTCTGTTTCTATGAGGCCCTTTTGGAGGATGCTTGTGTCGGCTGGAGAGTCGATTATGGCCCAGTTTGCAGTCATCTGCGAACTTGGTCAGCCACAGTCCTTCCGTGTTGGCCTGTACCGCCGAGAAATATATACCGAACAAGAGAGGTCCCAGGACTGAGCCTTGTGGGATGCCACTTGTAACTGGTTTGGAGTCTGACATGGCTCCAGCAATTCTAACCATGTGGGTTCTGTCCTTGAGCCAGTTTGCAACCCATCTAGTGACATAGGGGTTTATATTTAAGCTGGTGAGCTTATCTATAATGCCCGAGTGGGGTATTGTATCGAAGGCTTTTGCGAGGTCCAGGTAGGCTGTGTGGACCACCTTCCCTCGTCAATGGCCTTGGTGACTGTTTCAAAGAAATCGACCAGGTTTAAGAGGCAGGATCTGCCCTTAACAAAGCCAAACTAGGTAGGATCCAGTGTCTGTAGGTCCCCAATATCTTTATTTATGAGGTCCATGATGATCCTTTCCATAGCTTTGCAGACCAAGCTAGTCAGGCTTATGGGGCGATAGTTTCCAGGATCCGTTGAGGCACCACCTTTGTGGAGAGGGACCACTGTTGCTGTACGCCACTCTTTGGGTACATATCCTGTAGTAAGGCTAAGATTGAACAGTAGTTTTATGTTTGGGTTTAGCTCTTCTTGGAGTTCATGTAGGACGCAGCCCGGGACACCATCTGGTCCCATTGATGCTGTGTTTTTGCTTTGGAGAGGGCGGCTCTTACCTGAGCATCTGAGATGTCAGGGGCAGCACTCTGTTGGGATAGATATTTGCCCTTTGGTGGGGAGAGGGGAGAAGTTTGCACTGAACCTGTCAGCTAGGATGTTGGCAATGTCTGTGGGCTCGGTGTATTTTTGTCATTTTGGACTAATTCTGAGCATATCTGGGAATTCCCACCCAGGTTCCTAACATAACTAAAGAAAGCCTTGTGATTATCCTTAGTGTCCTGTGCAATTTTTCTCTCAAGCTGGCCTTAGATGATTTTATGACTGCCCGTAGTTTTTGCTAATACTGATCAGAGATGCCTTCCCTTTTGGGATTTTGCTCTATCATGTAGTAGCTTCCTCCTTCTATTGTATAGTTTGTTTATGGCTGGGGTCCACCAGACAGGACGCCTGCCTTTGGAGGATTGGGTCTTGGTTTTATTTGGGATTGCATGATCCATGCATTCCTGAAGGTGTTCATAGAATGCGTTTATAAAGGATTCTGCGGTCTGGGCGTATTTTCCACAGGCCGGGGCTTTGAAGGATTTCGCCGGTTTTGAGGTGTGAAATTTGCTTTAGAGAAGTTTTTCACTGTGGTTTTCTGGGCAGGGGTGGGGTCGGGATGCGAATATCCAGTGAGATTAGTTTATGGTCTGATCTTACCAGTGAGGGATACACTTCTGGTCTGGAGCATAGTGTCCCCATGTTGGTGATGATCAGGTCCAGTATGTTTTCCCCTCTTGTGGGAGTGGTAACAAGTTGTTCCATAGCATTTGAGTTTATAAATTCTAGCAACCTTTGGCCTAGAGTGTTGGAGCTAGAGTAATGCTCCCAGTCTATGTTTGGGTAGTTGAAGTCGCCCAATATAATGGTGTTTGGAGAGACCTTCATATTTTCCAGTATTCTCAGGAAGGCCAAGTGGGGTTCCTGTGTTTGGGAGGGTGGTCTGTAGCAGGCTATAAATTGGAAGGCAGTTTTACCCACAGTTAGTTGCACATGGATAGTCTCTGATGCTTCGTGCTGTGCCACCAACCTGGAGGTGTGGGTATCTTTGACGAATATTGATACTCCCCCTCCTTTTGTGGTTCGGTCCAAGTTTTGGGGCAGAAAAGCATGGTATGAGGTATAACCTGGTAGTGCTGGGGTGCTCTCGGGAGACTTGAACCAGGTTTCTGTTACTGCACAGATATCGATGTTCTCCATGCTAAGGAGAGTTTGAGTGCGTGCATCTTGAGGTTTAGACTTCTGGCGTTGAGTAGCATTACTCTTAGTTTCTTATCCTTGTGATACCTATGGAGGTGGGTTTGTCTTTTGAGCCTTGCCTAAAAAAGGCACTATGGGGGTAGCAAGAGCCTTTGCCAATACCCAGGGGTGACAGGTGCAAGCCGTCCCTAGCAAGCATCGTGGCTTGTCGAGCATGTCATCCCAGGCTGACAGGCATTGGATCCCCTTTGAATGACACCAACACTTAAGCCAATTGTTGAAATTGATCATCTTGTCTTCATATTGTGGCATCATTCTTGGTGAGGGTAAGATGCTACTCAAGGTCAGGGTCATACCGGCCTGGGCTACATGCTCAGAGAGCTCCTCTATGTCTCTTTTCATGTAGTCCAGGGAGGTACGTCTCAGGTCATTCACACCAGCATGGACAATGACTGAGTCATATTTGTACTTGCCTTGGAGTGACCTGAGTGCTTGTGTTATGTGGCGGATCCTAGCGCCCAACAGGCAGCTCACCGTGACCTTCTCCTTGTTCAGCCTGGTGGGCGGGACGTCAGTGTGCCTGACGATAGAGTCACCTATTACAAGTGTATCAGGTGTGTTGTTTAGCCTTAAGGGCTGTGACTGTTTGGCACACTGGCTTTGTGAGCTATGTGTTGCACGTGTTTTGTTTTGGGGTAGCGGTTGCTTGGGTGTCTACTTTGGAGGTCTCTGCTGCTTAGGCAGATTTTTATTTAGAGCCTCCGAGTATGTTTTTGTGTGTTGATGTGTTTGGTTTGTTGTCGTGGTAGGTCTATGTGAGACTGGAATTGTAGTGAGTGTGGTTTCCTTCTCCTCCTGACTGGTTATGCCAGTACTGAGTTGAGAGAGCTTAGCCTCCAGTTTGGCTATATGGTTGCATCTCTCACATGTGTTGGAATTTTTTGGGAGGAGGAGAGGGTTGTCTGTGTACATGAGACAGTTGTAACATTGCCTCAAGATTCCCAGATTCACCAGCTGGACCGGAGAGGAGATTGACAACTGTCCTTTGGACATGCTAGAATAGTATTGGGAATTCCTTTATAATTGAAAAAAGGGCCAATGGGGAACAAGGTACTCAAGGGGAGTTTGTGAGGGTGTAGTGCTTTTAATTTTTTAGAGCTGACTTATATAATTGCTTTAGTGAGCAAGTGCCAGGTAACTTAAATGCAATGTGTTACAGGTAACTTAAATGCAAAACGCCAAACAGTAATTTTCTTTCAAGTGAAACAAGGAAATAAGTACAGTAAGCAATGCAGATATCACTAGGGATCCACAGAAGTGCTAAAAGGCCACGTTTTAGGTGGAATTAGCGTTTCAGGAAATAAACAAACAACAAGCATACAAATAAAGCTAGATTCAGCAGGCCTGGATCTAGTCTATGCTACAGCAAACAAGGTGTACCAATTTCAGTAAGAAACAGTTAGAATATGCAGGCACTATAAGCCTCTAACCAGAAATTCCCTGCTCAGAAGGGCAGAGTCCAGCCTCTCCTCCCACAAGAGTGCAGACCGCAATCCTTCTTAACGTAAAATAACTGGCCTGAAGCCCAAGTGCTTAAACCAGAACTAATACACTTTTAGAATAACAGACACTGAGCTCTCAATCAGCAGTTCCCAACTTAGAAGGATGTAAGCTACCTGTCCTGCCACCACAGTGCAGGCCACAAACCTTCCTAATGTAAAACAACTGGTCTGAAGCCCAAGTGCTTAATCCAAAAGACTTAGAAATGATAGCTACACTTTAATCAAGTTACTACCAGCAGTAATAAATGCAACTGAATACTTTAAAGAATGCCTGGATTAGTGCTCAAGTTATACAAACAAAGCTAGATTCAGCAGGCCTGGATCTAGTCTATGCTACAGCAAACGAGGTGTACCAATTTCAGTAAGATGCAGTTCAAATATGCAGGCACTATACGCTTTAACCAGAAATTCCCAGCTCAGAAGGACAGAGTCCAGCCTCTCCTCCCACAAGAGTGCAGAACACGAACCCTCTTAATGTAAAATAACTGGCCTCAAGCCCAAGTGCTTAAACCAGAATTAATACACTTTTAGAATAACAGACACTGAGCCCTCAATCAGCAGTTCCCAACTTAGAAGGATGTAAGCTACCTGTTCTGCCACTACAGTGCAGACCACAAACCTTCTTAATGTAAAACTGGTCTGAAGCCCAGGTGCTTAAACTAAAAGGCTTTCAATGAGTTACACCAAGCAGTAATAAATACAATTGAGTACTTTTAAGATGACGGAAAAGCAAAATAAAGTAGGAAAAAACACAAATACAGTAAAAGCAGATAATTTTTTTATATATATATATATATATATATATATATATTCACATACACACATATATATATTCACATACACACATGCATATTCACATACACACATACATACACACACACATATATATATATATATATATATATATATATATATAGTGAAAATTACTTTAATCAAATTTCCTTTTCAGTGAATCACAAATCATTGAAAAAATTCAGTGAAAACACATTTCATTGAAAGTGCATTTGGATGAATCACAATGAACAGAAAATTGTAGAATGCTATACATAATTAGTGTTGGTGTGGCCTACATTCTTACAAATGTAAGAATTAAAAGGCAAAGTAATCCAGAACACAGTTTACACCCTGCATTGTGCTTTAGCCTATTTTCTGTAAGTTTCTATGCCAGCAGTGTTTCAGTGTGTGTAATGTTTTTGCTTTTCTCCATGGTAGTATGACCATGGAGTTGTGAAGTTAGTAGATTTAATTAAGGATGGTATGGGGGGGCTTGCCCCTGGAAAACAAAACAAACAGTGTTTTCTGTATATGAAATTTCCTTTGAAATGTGATTTAGCGAAAAGTGCTTTCAATGAATTTTTTCAGTGATTTGTGATTCGGTGAAAAGGCAATTTGACTAAAAGAAATATACTCCCATATATATATATATATATATATATATATATATATATATATATATATATATATATATATATATATATAGACAGAGAAAGACTGATGCACATTTTTTTATTTCTTTCAGCATATGCATTAGCAATACACATTGAATGATTATATTTTGCAAGCTTTTAATGATACCCTGAGAGAAAAGAAAATCGGTGAGACACCAGATGACAATTCTACCTGCTTGAGTATCTTAGTGTGAAGTTAGGGAAAACTGCAGCAAATAAACACATCAAACAAGTGTTGCCGATGTTTATGTCACATAATAGTAACATCCAAATCAAAGGGTTAAAAGTTCAGTAAAAACTACAAGAATAAAAGGGCTAAGCTGGAGTCTTCACTGTGTAATATCTTAAACCCCCTGTAGTGGAGACCCATAGGGTGTATGCAAGTGACCCCTTAAGGACATAAGAGTGTTTCAGCTACATGGTTTATGTATGGCTAGGTTACTTTCCTTTTTAAGCCTTTATGGGTACATTCTGGCCAATAAAGCCAAACCCCACTTTCCCATAGCATGGTAGGAGGTTTCACAGCAGAAAAGGGGGAGTGTTTTAATTTGCAACATGCCAGCTGCCACTTTCATATTCAGATGGTGGTGGTGGTGGTGGTGGGGTGTTAAAATCAGTTCAGGTTAATTATTTTGTCATCAATGTAAAGGTAAAGAAAAAATAGTTTTCCCTAAATAAATTTAAACTACTTTTAACTGGAAAAAGTGTACACATTTTAAAGAAAAGATGCAGCAAAACAAATGTATGTTTGCATGTGATAAAACTGCACCCATTTCAAGTGCTGGGGGTACTTGCTTCAGTGGCAAAGGCACTGGATAGTGGGAAGTTATTACAAAAATTCAAATTTAAAGCCCCAGCTGAAGCACTTTAGTCTTGTCTAGTAGCACAGTGCAGTGGATTAAGGTAATGAGGTGCTAACAAAAATTCATCTTGTAGTCCTGGATTTGCACCTCTCAGTCTCAATTTGCATACTGCAGAACTAAGAAGACTGCTAACCAGAGATTATTCCAAAGTCACCTCTGACAACAGTAATTTATTGGTTTATCCAGTCAAGAATAAAGAAAAAACATACCAGGCAATGAAGGGGATAAAATCACTGACACTGCTGGAAGGAAAACCAAAATGCCACAGACACCATATTAGAATTCCCTTGTAGACAGCATTCGTAGCATTCATCAATAATTCTTATGAGTTTTTTTAAAAGTATGAAAATATCCTAAATGCACAACATGAACATCACAGCAATCACTCTTATGCAGTAACGTGTATTTCATGGCTTAACATTCTGAAACAGTGCCTGAGAAGTTCAGAGCTTCAGTTAACACATACAAACAAAAACCAATGATACTTCTTCAAAAGTAAATGAAAACTGGATATTGGTGTGTTCGGAGTCCTGCTCGTGTTGCTTCAATCCCAATAAGGAAACAAGAAAAGATACTGTGGCTCAAGATAAGAAATAAGATTTTTTTGAATGGACATGTTCTGTTAAGACCTGTTAATAAACACCTTTGCTATGTTTATGTGCATATATTCCAAAGTGTTCATGACATGCAGTAAAAGATGCACCCAAAACCTACAACTGAAAGTTAATTTTCAACAAAATCTAGTACTCGGGTTCCATCTTCACACAAGTTCACAAACTCAAGACATAAAGTGCATTTCGGAATCCAAGAAAAGCAAATAAATTCTACACTTCAGTACTATGAATACTGAACAATAAAAGATGTTCAAGCATGTAAAACACCAACCTTTCTGTAATCCTGAAGAACTTTCTGTATGTCCTGAAGTGCTGGATGTTCTGGCAGAAAATAAATTTCATGCAGGAAGTCCTGTACTTCATCCCTGAGAATAATATAGAATAGATGAGTAACTTCCTGCACTGCATTCAGATACACGCTACACCGCTAAATCACACAAACACAGGTAACTAAGAATTTACTAGGATGTGCATCTTTGAAGGTGCTCATGTATTAAATAGAATGCATAGGAATGATCACAAAAGCGACAAAAAGAAAAGAAAAAAAATCAGCAATGACTTACTCAGATGTTACACAATCCCCATAACAGCTCTCAAAATAAGGGTAGTTTCAGCCTCCTCTCAGGAGGAAAGCAAATTCTATTTGTGAAAAGGATGAAAGCAGCTATCACAGACAGCTAGATACTGCCACCACAAGGAAAAAGAAGAGGATTCTGGGAAATCTAGCAGCAACTGTAACATTTTTAACCCACTACTGTCTCATAAAGAGAATCACGCAAATGGTTAAAAAATGGAAGACACCGTTCCAAGCAGAGAGAGGGCAATAAGGTATCGAAAAAGAAAAGGAACACCTAATAAGAGAATGGTTATAAATTAAAATTCCTCAGACAGCAGACTGAAGCAAAGTCCTAAGGTAGCAAGTCTGGAAAACAGTGGCCCAGGTTAGAAAAGATGTTGATATAACCTAAAACTGATCCTTGGGTATGCCCTGGATTGTAGTTCTATTTGTGATAGGTGACTCTTGCTGTACACATGAAATGTTCTATTTTCTAAATAGCTCCTGAACCAATGTAGAGTCACTGAACCAAAGTTTAGTAAGTTTGCCAAGGAGTGTGTGTGGTTATTCTTTACTGCCCTTGTCATATCCACAAAAAGGCCTCAGGTGTGAAGTTCATCACTCATATTACTGTAAATGGTATTTGCAGCTGTATAAAGTGCAGCCATTGTATTAAAGGCTTTGCAAAATCAATGCTGCTAATTGTTTACATGGTGAAAGATCCGTTTATACTTGTGTTCCCAAATATTTTAGTTAACAGATTTAGAACAGATGTTGTTCCAACTCATTGCATTCTACTGGCGATGCTATTTTAAATAGAGGAATTATGAAATAATGTTTGAAGGTAGGGTGCTCTATGTTGGTTTGTTTGTTTGTGTCTTTCGGCTTTTCCCGGTTACGGGTCGCCACAGCGGAACTCCGGTCTGCTAATGATTGGTAGTTGATTTTTACATGCCAAGTTACCAGCCCTGATGCACAACCTTCAACGAAGGTACGCCCGTTCACTCATGTCTCCATGCAGAAGATGCTCTTGCTGAGAATCGAATCGGACAGCGTCTTACTGGGAGGCAACAATGCTACCGCAGCACCACCACGACTGAAATATTGTGGATTTAATTAAATGGCGTGCAATGAAATATGCAGCCATTTGCAAGAAGGCTGGATAAAATTTACTGATTGTTGCACCAGAGTTGACATTAAGCGTATTAAACTGGCCCTTAGTTTCCTTTGGTGGTATATGTCTTAAGAAACATGTATAGCAGTATTTAGCCAGGGAGTATAGCTGAGGGGAATCTACAACATTACTGTGTGGGAAGTGTTTTCTCTCCTTTGAGATAACCTTTTGAGGGTAAAGTATTACACATTTCAGAAACAACTTATATAGATCCTGCTCAAGTACACAGATGTTTTACTGGGTAGCCACACAAATTCTACAAGCAGAAGTAGATTTTCTGGACACAAGACTGCATGGACTGACACTTCCCAGCACCAAAACTATTCAGTGGATCAAACCTACCAAGCTTAGGGAAACCCACCCATGGCAATTTTCAGCCTTTTTAATCTTGATGCCAGTAACCAAATCCTTTTACTTCTTTACTCTGTGCAGCTGGAAAAACTTCTTAAGAACTTCTACTTTCAACAAGTATGGTGGATCTGGAAGAAATGAGAACACATCATCATTACTCAAATATGGAAGGAGGATGTCAGGATTGTCCCCACAGCCAGATTATCTTCTTGTAGATCCTGTGTTATGGCAAGCTTTTCACATAACTTCTGAATCTGACTTGAAAAAACTCTGCTTGCAGAACTAAAAGACATGTCCTGAAGCAGAACAAATCTTCGAGGATGCTATGAATATTCCCTTTTGCACTGCACCTTTCAAGTAAAATTAAACCGAAGTGTGTGCCAGACCTTCATACTAGATTACTTTTGTAATATTCAATACATGTTGGCATTGTGGAGTAAACAGTTTCTGCACAAATGTTATCTAACGTACTATTTCTGTAGAACACTGGAGATGATGCTAGATTTCATGCAGAATGGTCTTCAGAGAGCTAGGATAAACTCCTACTACATCTGTAAGTGGCAGACAGCCATGGAGTTAGCTAGCCACTTAGAGGGAGACTGTTTTAAGGCTGTCCTGCTGTTTTTACCATTGGACAAAATTGAAAACTGGACATTCCTGTGAAGAAAGGGTATCTCCTTGCTCTGATGGACATCATTACTATAAAGGTATTCATCTGGATCAGAAAAGTGTGGAAAAAACAGACAAACTGGGAGTAGCTGTGTAGAAACTTTAGAAAGAAAATAATAGCTTTTAATTCCACAATCATTTTCTTGGCCGTTGTGACAGCTGCTAGAAAGAGGGGAATTTTCCTGTCTGATGCTTCACCTCACTTTTTATGTACTGTTGAAGTGGAAGGTTGCAGAGCCACTGAAGAACAAAACATACAGTAATTTTAAGACCGCCCCCCACACACACACACAGAGCTCCTGTTTCTAGGTCACTTAGCAATAAGGTCTATTAATTGGAAAAGTGGCCCTGCACAACATGCTGACTGGAGTGTGCCCTCCACCTGCAAAAGCCCACCAGATCATAGCCATAGGTCTATATTGTGCCAAAAGACCAAATTTACAATATAACTTGTACACCTGGACAAAAAAACTCTGTAAAATTATCAAGGTCAAGGTATAATCCTCTCCAAAACCGCAGTGATTTCAGATTTCAATAATTTGCACTGGAACATGGAAGTGGATGGCAATGTTCTGCTTACCCCCCCCCCCCCCAAAAAAAAAATCATAGAGAAAATGACTACTTTCCAGTTCTAGGTAGATGTGGTGCTGATAATTTTTTTTTTCTTAATGAAACCACACTTACGTTAACAGAATTCAAGTAGCCTTCCCAAAGGTAAATGTAGTCTAAGGAGAAACAGCACACGAGGGCTTGCCAAACAAGAATCTTCACAAAGAATTACAAGCTCACCTCTTTGTGCGGTCAGTGGAAATTCTGATCTGTGCAAAAATGGGATCTAAATTTTTGTCCAAATAACCCTCAGTATCCAATGAAGAGTAAAGAGTTCTCATATGCATTTATGATTGTGAATCCCCCCTGGATGGCAGCTGCTATGAAGCACGACAAATGAAGAAAGGCAAAAACTGCTATTTGGCTGAAAGCATCAATGGCAAGACTGAGTGGAGGAGGTCCTAAAGTCAGACAAAACTAGGAGGACCAGCAGGTATTAGTGTCTGGGATGCACCCAATGTAAATTAAAAACAGTGAGGAGAGAGTCTGGGATTTCAACTCATCCACCATGACTCCTAGGGATCAAACCTCTCTTACAATGGCTAACAGAAGACAGTCACCCAAGCAAAAAGTGGCCCTGGCTGCCTCTGGCTTGAGATGGTTCTACTGCACAGTCAATGAGAGAGAACAGAACAACAGCAAATGAACTTAGATTCTAAGTATTTCTGCTAATGGAATGCCTGAGCTCCTGGAGTAGCTTTATGACAGCATCCACTTTCAGCATTACAGTAAAAAAGTTCAACTGCCTGCTGTGAGGAGGTTTAGTTTACTTTCATTTTAATGGCTTACCATCACTATGGCCATGGTGGTGCAAAGGTTAGCTTTGTCGCCTCACAGCAAGAGGTTCTCCCGTTCGATTCTTGACGGGCGCGTCTTCTGTGTGGAGTCTGCATGTCCTCTCCGCGGTCGACTGATGTTTAAAGACATGAAGGTAGGTGCGAGTGTGAATGGGTGTGCCTTCTTTGAAGGTTGGGTGTTGGGCTGACAACTCGGCACTGTAAAAATCTACTGTCAATCATTAGTGGACCGAAGTTCTGCTGTGGTGACCCCTAACCAGGAAAAGCTGAAAGAAATTACTTTTTACTGTCACAAACTGAGCATGGTCACTGCTGGATTTCTCAATGCAATATTCATATCACTTTATTTATTACTATTATTAAGACATCCCTCCTCTGCAGTGATCAAGGAGTCTCGAGCTTCACCACGGACACTGGTGATGGACGGTCACTTGGAACAAAAATAGATGCACACAGTATTTCCAGATGCATCTTTCTGCACCAAGCACAATTTCCCTTAAGAACACACAGGGAACACACGTGCACACACACACACACACACACACACACACACACACACACACACACACACACACACACACACACACGCACATACACACACACACACACACACACACACACACACACACACACACACACACACACACACACACACCTTGGAAAGACTGGCACAGATCTACCAGCTATGCCTCACCTCTGCCCAGACTATAACGTTGATTCCCAGCCACTCGCCAGCTACTTTAAGGCTCTTACAAGAGTACCCAATTATAGTGGGTGAAATTCATACTAATACCAATGGTAATGTTGACGAAACAGCAAGGCTTTCCAGGAGCGCCACAGTGTCACCAAATAAATACAAGTACTCTCAAAGGTTAAAATATTCTCTAAAATAACAGCCACAATGAAAAGTTTAAATATATTTAATAATAAATAAAAGAACATGAAAATACTAAATATGTATTTACAATAAACACCAGAGTTTCAATCACAGGAAATATGAAAAATAACACAGACAGAAAGGTTCATACAGATACAGAAAAACAATACTTAACTAATCTCACTATATTTTTATGACTGATCTAAAGAATTGCTATTCCCTGGCTACTTACTACAGCAAGGCACATGAAGTAAGTGAGCAATCCTCCTTTGTCAGATTTCAAAAACAGACTACCCTGAGACTTCTGTCTTATCTGGTATTAAAGCATAATTTCAGTGCTGGATTACAGAATGACATCACATACGTCTAGTCATCTGACTGTGTTTACCACACTACCCCCTTTGCTAGAAACTGAACCAGAATCTAGCACATATGTGTTACCATGCACACACACACACACACACACACACACACACAGACATACAGCTTTGGTAAGACATGTTATAGCATCTGGAAGCTATAAAACCATTTCAAAAACTTCCACCCTTCCAGGGTAGCAATTAGTTCACCACTAAGAACAATACAGTAGGATTCCTAGTCCTGGTTTTCACAGACATTTTCTCTCTGGCTGCAATCAGAACTTTAAGATACAATCTTTATGGCCTAAACTGGGTAATTTAATTTCAGACTATTTTTCAAAGTTAGCTGGACTGAGATTGACCTCTTCTCTGCCAGTATACTCTATTGTAATATATTCATTTCAACAGTTACAATACAGTCTGACATACAGGTCTACTTCTTTTCTCTCAAGCATGATCCACTACTGGTACATTTTTAACATAAGCAGCTTTAGAAATACATTTTCAACACAAGCATCTGTACAAATCAGTTTGATATACAAATGACATATAATTCTTAATGAAACTCCAGATAGCTATGGTGGGATATGTTACACATCCACTGCCCTAACTTTTCCTAGCATAGCTGGCAATACCTCACATCATCACATCTATCATTATGTGAGTAATAGTCTTCTTTATGCTTTTAAGTAGAAGGACACCTTAACACCTTCCAGGACACCAGGCATAGCAGGATTACTGGTTCATAGGCACATACTGGCACTTCACATTTTAACATACCCCTTAACTGTCCAGATTTTTACGGCATATCCATATTTTTCTCTCATATTTTTAGTCTGTACCTCATAAAATGTGTGGTTTTCTGGCAAATCATTCAAGACTGAAGTAACTAAATAAAGACACACCTTGTATTTCAGACTTCATATCCTTCAGAAAAATGCATGTTAACACAAAAGTAATTATTCTAACACATTTCTAGGTTTGCAAGAGCAATATTTAAAATCTATTCCAATTTTGGGCCTTTGCCAACCCATTATTTTCGGATTTGCCCAGATTACTTGTGTCAAGAGGTTGAGAGAGATACATTTTAATAAAATTTGCAGCTGCACAGTTTTTTTGAAATATGGAGCCATAGCTTGCATCTCTGAATTGTTATTCCTTCCCTTCTTGTATTTTGGTCCCCAAGGCAAAATTAAATAATTACAATAGAAACCAACAATACTTTTGCAGTTAGCAAAATCAGCTTTGTTCTATCCTTTCTTCAAATGGAAAGAGTTGAAAGGTACATAGGAGTTGATTCAACAAGGCCTGATCCAAGCATCTTAAGTTCTTATCCAAAATTAAGCCAACTCAGCACTTTTTTCCAAGGCAAAGATATCCCTTTTATTTCTACTTGATAATCAGGCAGGTGAACTGGTCCTAACAACCTTTTCAGTCACAACATGGTCTCAGGTGTATTTCTTAAATAGCAACAAAACAGTAGTGCATAATACATGAAATAATGCATACTAATACACAAGTAATACATGAAAGTCGATTACATACTGATAAGCACATTTTAGTGCAAAGAATCAACAGCAACAAAGTAGCTATCCAAGATATTGAACAACGTTTCAATATAATGCTAGCTAAAATTAAGGCTGGAAGCATTATTGTTATCCATCATCCTTAAAACATTTACATTCAGAGTCATTGTGTAGTTATAATCACAGAGTTTGGTTTTAAAGTAAATAATGGTTTCAATGCTTCTTAAATCAGAGGGAAAATTTATTCCACAAGAGCTAATTCAACTCTTTAAAAGGGTGGTTTGTGCAAGGAAAGCTGATTGGGTTGGCAGCATCTTAGGAAGTAGGTTGGCTATCTGACAGGGAGCAGTCTTTCTAAGGGGCAATATCCTTACTTTACTATTTTAATTACAACAGATCAAAATAAATAGATGGGTCTTTCATTTACTGGCATCCAGTATAGTTTATACAAAAAAATGGGAACGAGGAATTTTTTATGCAATATTTTATTTTCGTATAGAACATTTCTACATGATTTTGTCTGTATAATATATATGCATGTAACTTTAAGAGCGCAACTGCATAATATTGAGTCTCTAATTAATGTGTGATTGACTTGTAAATATGACTGGTTGGCTGTGTCATCTGATTTAGATATAAAATGGATTAATTTGACTGTTTTCTATACCACACTGAAGAAGGGTGCTTCCTGAAAGCTTTGTGGATTTACTATTATGATTAAATATATTTTCTCTCTCTGGTGTCGTCAGTCCAGCTTTTTTGTTAGTATTTGCTGCTGTTTTGCTGTTGACTATGTTTGTGCAGTTTCTGGTCTGTTTAGTGGAATGTCTGATAAAAATGTGTAATACGTGACTCTATTTTTAAGATTTCATGACAAGTTACCCACTTATAGGTTCATAGGAGGCTACTAGGCTAATGGCCCTAGGACCTTTACAAGCCTTATGTTCCATAAGTGATAATGGTCGTTATTCACAGAGTGAGTCTATGATCAGCACTGACTGTCCCTGTCCATGAGAGACACAGGGGCCACCCCTGGGGTGAATTTACGGTTTCCCATCCACATGCCTAGGTTGCACTTGAATAGGGTCATTGAGTATCTCTGCTTCATTTGAATTGGGAGTTTATTCCAGAGGAGTGGCAATCTCTGGGAGATATATCTGTCTCGCCAACATGTTTGGTTAATGGCACAGGCTAGGTTGAGATCTTTGGAGTGAGTGACCCATTTGATTTTCGGATGTGCAGCATTTCCATTAGGGCAGGGGCGGAGACTGCTTTGTAGGCCAGGCACCAGTCGCCTCTCAGCAGTCTGTAGGATGCAGAGTACAGTGACAGGCCTTTCAGTCTTTCATTGTAGGTCATGTTTTGGAGACCATGAATTTTCTTTGTGAGAAACATCTGTGGTCTTTCCAGCTGCTGCAGGTGTCTGGTGAGGTACATGCAAAAGGGAGCACTGTACTTTATTAGTGGACTGAGAAGGGTCGAGTACAGAGGAGTTATAACATCCTTAGTCTTGGATACGATGCCCTTGTTTATGAGATGCAAAATGTAGAAGGCTTTCCTTACCACTGTGGACATATTGTAATCAAAAATTTAGATTATCAACTTGTGTTCCTAAATCTTGCACCACTGGGTTTGAGCTTAAGAGGGGATGCTGTGAATATTGTAATTCACAGGGACTTTCTCTTTGCCAAAGAGGATAATGATGCACTATTTTGCATTTAGTTTTAGTCCACAGCTTTGGCACCAATGATTTGTCTGTGTTAGCCTATTTTGTAATATGTTAACATCATTTGGGGATTCAATGATTGCACCCAGTTTGCAATCAGTGAACTTGTTAAGCCACAGGCCATCTACTATCGCCTGGACTTCCAAGAAATATATTCCAAACAGTACAGGGCCCAACACAGACCCTTGTGGTATGCCACTGGTAACTAGTCTACTGGTAGAGGTGTAATCCCAAACTTTGACAGTATACATTCTGTTGGCGAGCCAGTTGGCTACTCATATAGTGACATATGGATTAATCCTCAGTTGGGAGAGCTTCTCGATTATACCAGAGTGGGGGATTTTGTGTCAAAAGCCTTGGCTAAATCAAGATAGGTGATATATACTATTTTGTCTTCATCCAAAGCTTTGGAGACATTCTCAAAGTCATCCACAAGGTTCAATAAGGATGCTCCACCCTTAAAGCCAAATTCGATCATGTCAAGAGTTCGCAGGTCGCCTACGTCCTTGTTGAGAAAGTCCATGATGATTTTATTTCATGGCCTTGCAGATGAGGCTGGTTAGGCTTATGGGTCTATAGTTCCCAGGGTCTGTTGATGGACCCTCTTTG
Source organism: Protopterus annectens (assembly GCF_019279795.1). NCBI lineage: Eukaryota > Metazoa > Chordata > Ceratodontiformes > Protopteridae > Protopterus > Protopterus annectens. The sequence continues at coordinate 1,172,454,099 of NC_056735.1, forward strand.
TGCAAGGGGATTAATGATGCTGTTCTCCACTCTGCTGGAACAAAGCCAGAGCTCAGGCTGAGGTTAAACATAGTGCCAAGTGGTTCCACTAGGTCTTGTTTTACATTGTTTAGTAAGCAGCCTGGGATGCAATCTGGTTCCATAGAGGCAGTGTTTTTGGCCCTCGAAAGCATGGATATGACCTGCTCTTTGGAGACACTAGGTAGAGGACTGTGTCAGGTATGCTTTGGGGTATGGCTGGTGGGGACAAGGGTGTGAAGTTTGTGCCAAATGTGTCAGCTAGCAGGTTAGCAATTTCCTCAGGCTCAGTATGAGAGGTATCATCCACTAAAAGTTTGGCACAATGATTGCACCCAGTTTGCAATCAGTGAACTTGTTAAGCCACAGGCCATCTACTATCGCCTGGACTTCCAAGAAATATATTCCAAACAGTACAGGGCCCAACACTGACCCTTGTGGTATGCCACTGGTAACTAGTCTACTGGTAGAGGTGTAATCCCAAACTTTGACAGTATACATTCTGTTGGCGAGCCAGTTGGCTATCCATCAGTTGTCTGATTTCGAGCACAGCTAAAGAATGCCTTATGATTATCCTTACCTAGGGATGATACTTTACCTTCGTAACTAGCTTTAGAGAACTTTACAAGATATCTGATTTGCTTGTTCAAGCTGTGGAACATATTCTTCTTCTGGTGAGTAAGTTCCCACTTGTTCTTAGACATCAGTTTCTTCCTTTTGTTATATAACCTATTTTTACTTGACGTCTACCAGGGTGGCCTGTTTTTTTAGGGAGGACCAGGTTTTGATCTGGACAGGTGCAGCTGAGTCTATACAGTTGTTTAGGTGGTTATACTAGGCATTTGTGTACTCCTCTGCACAGGAGTCATAGTTGGCTGTGCTAGCAGTGGGTTTGAAGCCTTTTTATATCACTGCCTAGTAGGCTGTAGATTGCTTTGGAGAAATGTTTCAGTTTTTTTTGCAGCTGTGTGGGTTTCAGGTCTGATTACTTTGAACGAGACAGATTTTATGGTCTGACCTAACCAGGGAAGGCAACACACAGGGGGTAATGCAGTGACCCCCCCACCCATGTTGGTGAATACTAAGTCTAGGACATTTAAAATCCTTGTGGGGGTGCACACTAGCTGTTCCAGGTATATGTATTGTCAAAGTCCAAGAACCTCAGGGCAAGCATGTTTGTGCTGTTTTATGTTGCCCAATCAATGGAAGGATAGTTGAAATCTCCCATGATCAAAGTGTTTGGCTGTATAGTGAGTGACTGTAGTAAGTCCAGGTAGGCAGCGTGCTTCTCTTGGTTCATGGTTGGAGACCTTTAGCTGGCAATGATGTGGCAGGGTGTTTTACCTACAGTTAGTTGGACCTGGAGTAGCTCAAAGAGTCATACTGTTTAGCCAGCCTTGAGGTTTATTTGACCTTAATGAAGATGGATACACTTCCACCTTTGATTTGGTTTTGAGGTCTGAATGTGTAGAAGGCACTGTAGCCTTGCCTGGCCGGGGTGCTCTCTACAGCCTTGCACCATGTCTCAGTGACTGCACAGATGTCAGCATTTTTCAATGTGAGGACTGCTTCCAGTGAGTGCAGTTTCCTGTTTAGGCTCCTAGCATTATGCAGCATAACACTGAGTTTGTCTCAAGTTGATTTTTTTTTTTTTTACATCAGAAACTGATGTTTTGACATTGCCTAAAAAAAGCAGCATGGTCAGTCAACTATGTTTTCCCACGCTGACAGATACTGGATCCCTCTGGACTGACACCAGAAACTAAGACAATTGTTGAAGTCAATCATTTTTTGTCTATATTGTGGCACCATCCTGGGTGAAGGCAGAATGCTGCTTAGGGTAGGGACATACCTGCCTGGGCCACACAACCTGGGAGTTCAGTCATGTCTCTTTTCATATAGTCCAGACAGGCAAGTCTCAAGTCATTCACCCCAGCACGTACTATGACACAGTCATAATGGTAATTGTTGTCGAGTGACTTTACTGCATGTGTGATCTGATAGATCCTGGCAGCTGACCATGACCTTCTCCTTGTCCAGTCTGGTGAGGGAGACATCTGTGCGTCTCACTACAGAGTCAAAGCAACTGCAAAACATGGTAAAGTAATAACACATTGAAAAAGCAACGAAAATAAGAACACGTGTAATCGCAACATCAACCGTTTAATGCTAAAGCTTTCGGATAAAATCCTTCATCAGTATAATGAATTAACTTAAGAACTCATTTAAACAGGAAAATAAAACAAACACATGACATCACACAGCCAATAAATTGTTTAAAAAGCAATTATCTTAAACACATTTGCCTATACTTAAATATAGGTTTTAAAGAGATCAAAGTGCTTTCAGCTACACTAGCTCCCCTCAGCAAAAGTTACAGCCTGTGTCTTGGCCAACCTCCAATCAACCCAAGGCTGTCTTGTTGCCCTGCACTGTGGGAACCTGCGTCGGTGGAACACTGAAGTGTTTTCAGCTACACTAGTGTATATGTTAGAGTTGTATTTAATCTGTCCTCCAAACTGAAGACTCTCTCCCCTTTCACTGTACGTGTGCACACTACTGGTCCCCCCCCATTTCTCTCTTCCTATAGTACTCCTAGGTAAATTAATTAAAACTACTTTCTCTTGGAAAAAGTTTACCTATGTACCTGCAGCCCACACTTCTTTAGTTTTTCCCTGCAGAAGTGGTGGTCCTTTTCACCACTCTGTACTAGATTAGTAGCATAACATTTGTAGTTATTAAGAAAATACTGCACCACACTGACCTGGAATTAACTAAGCTTGGTTTTCCTGTTTTCTTTTTAGCAGCTGGCCTAGTCCAGTTTTTCTGACTCACAACCTTGCATTACTTTGTGTCTACACCCCCACCTTGAACCTGCACACCTCCCTTCCCACTCATGCTTAATTACAGAGGTATCAAAAAACTGATGTAGAAAGGCACCATCTTTTGACTTAGCTTTTCTGTTTTGCTTCATAGGAATCTCCCGTAGTGTGCTTGCATGTAAGTACACTTACTATATTCTACTAAACTGCTACTGCCCTGTTTACAGCTCCTATCCCCTTGTCAACCCTCTGCATCCTTCTAATTTCACACACAGTGCCTTATGCCATTGCCTCCTTACCTCTGAGCTAGTTCTCAGCTTCACTGATAACTTACTGCTGGCTTTCTTCCTTCTCCTTGGCTGTACCCACTCTGTTCGCCCTGCGGGCTCACTCCGCTCCCCTATCCTGCCCCCAATTTCCACCCGCCCCCACTACTCCTACTTTTATTTCAACTACTCCCCACCAACTCAACACAGCCATCTAGTCAAAACCTTCCCCTCTTTGCCCCTCTTCCTTTCACCCACAGTAATTAAATACATCACTAATTAAAGACATCACTCACTCACTACCACCTCTCACCCCACAGCTCTTCTCTCCAACTACAAATCCTCCCATATTAAACTACCTTTTTCCAATCATGCTTTCCTTACAGTTCCTAACACTCTGAACCCCCATCTCCCTCCTACTACTCCTAACAACTTTATACCATGCCAGCTCCTATACCTCCAATCAGTTTCCACTCTCTACTCCTTTCCATACTCCCACAAAAAAACATCTCCTCCCTCATACAAATAATCATTTCTTTTCTATCTCCTTCTCTCTGTTTCAGCTCAACTGCCTGCACCTTTTTAATCCTAAAATTATTTCCACTACTGCAAAGACACTTGCTCTTAAATAAATACTAGACCATCCAGAATACCCTAAATCCAAACCAAAACACACTAAAATAACTTCCTTCAATAACCTCATCTTAGCTGGAGACATTCACCCCAACCCCGGACCTAACCCACACACAAATAATTATCACCCCTTCCTCTAACCTTTCATCCCCTACAATACTCTTACATTTTTCACACACAATGCCCAGAGTCTCAAAGCATATCAGTTTCAAGCATGTATAAGTCGTAACCAACCTGACATTGTAGCCATCTCTGAAACTTGGCTCAAACCTCACATCTCTGACTCTGAAATCCTACCCTCTGGATTTAACACTCTTAGATGTGACCACCCAAAGAAAAAAGTAAGAGATGTTGCATTAATCTATTCCAATCTACTTACCTTAGTTCTCCTACCAAACCCCATTCCTAAATTTGCCAATGCAGAACTAACAGTCGGTCTATTAAAAATGAACAATCACAAAAGCCTCTGTATCATCGCCCTTTATATCCCACCCTTGAAGACTTACTCTAATGGGCCTCGGCTGAAATTAACCTTGAAACTTACATACTAGGTGATGTAAACATCGACTGGAATAAAATCAACAGTCCCATGCCCTCCCTGTCCATTAACCGCTTTAACTTTACTTAAGTAATCCACTCCATCACCAGACCCAATAAAAGAAATCCCCCCAGGATCCCCTCTTGATTGGATCTTAAGTCTCCCATCCAAATAAAATGATCAACTCTGGCACCATCCCTGACTCTATTAGTGATCACCTCCCAGCATTCATTTACCATGCAACCACCTCCCATCTACACCAACATCAATATATTCAGACCCGCACCCTTAGTAAATTTGACCCCAAAACCTTCTCCAACTATCTCAAACAAATGAACTGGAACATTCTAAACACTCTTCCACTTGACAAAAGCCATAGAACACTAATTCTACTTTCCTAGACATTCTAAATTCCCTAGATCCACCAAGGAAAAAAAAAATAAAAACTATAACTGCCCCTTGGCTAAACAAAGAAACAAAGCAAATTATGCACCAAAGAGACAAATCCTGGAAGCTTTACCAAAAGAATAAACTTCCCGAAACCCTTCTCCAATATACACAGCTCCGTAACTTTGCAAAAAACCAAATCTTCAAAGACAAAAAAATCCTACTACACTAAGCTCCAGTCAAACCATCAGCAAAACCCTAGGCTTTTTTGGAACTCCATAAACTCACTCCTCAACCCAGGCTCCAAAAATAACCCATGTCCAGACCCAAGTAAATATGACGTCAAATTAGCCTCAGTATTCAACTCTTTCTTTATAGAGACAATATCCGACCTAACAAAAACTTTTCCCAACAATGACCCATCTCTCCTACATTCCACCTCATCTAAGTCCCCAAATAATTTCCCCCCTATGTTTGAGCTTAAACCTGTCTCCACAAACTACATAAAAAGACTTCTATCCAAACTTAAACACTGCTCCAATGCACCTGACAACATCCCCTCTTCTTTTCTCAAGTCTGCTGCAGATGGTATAGCTCTCCCAATTAGTATCCTAATTAATAGATCTAGAAAGGAATCCTATGTCCCTAAACCCTGGCGTTCCACTTTTATTCTTCCTTTCCATTTCCACAAGGGAGGCAAAAACACTAACATTTCAAAATTCCGCCCTATAGCTCTTCTCTCTCCAGCCTCCAAAATCCTAGAAAAATGCATCCACCTCCAACTTATGCCTTTTCTGACTAAAAAACAACTTCTTACCCCTACCCAACATGGATTCCGACCAGGACATAGCACCATAACAGCTCTACTCTCATTCTTAGAAACTGTCAATCAAGCCAGAGATTCTGGCATCTTGGTATCCACAGTGCTCCTAGATCTCTCTAAAGCATTCAATACTATTTCCCATAAGCACCTTCATAGTCATCTAGCAAACCTAAATCTCTCCCAAAACACACTTTCCTGGTTCTCAAGCTATCTGTCAGATAGATATCAGGCTGGGAAATGGATAAAAGGCACCTCACCTTTCTTACCCACTCCTACCAGTGTACCACAAAGGTCTATCCTTGGACCAATGCTGTTCAATATCTTTATCAATAACTTTCACTCTGCTATTCCTAATGCCAAAGTCATCCAATATGCAGATGACTCTACACTTGTCTGCTCTGCCTCTAACCTCTCTGAACTCCTATCTAAAACTCAGACTGCCTTCTCAACTACTGAGATCTGGATGTGCCAAAATCACCTTTCTCTCAATGCTAACAAATCTAAAATACTACTATTCACGCCCTCAAAATTTTTCTCTGTTAATAAAAATTCCTTCCAAGTCCTTAGCCAAAACAACTCTCCGATCAAAGTTGTTCCCTTTCCAAACTACTCGGTGTAACTATAGACGAACACCTCAAGTTCGACATCCATATTCAGCAAAATATAAAGAAAACCCACCAAAACTAGGTATGCTATACAGGAACAACCACTTCCTCTCTACTTCTACCAGGCATACTCTGGCCTCCTCTTACCTCCTTCCTTCCCTTCTGTATGGTGCCTCACTACTAACTAACCTATCCTCTTCCATCACTTCCAAACTTGAAAGCTGTTACAATAAAATTTCTAAATTTGCCACCAAAGCCAAACATTCCATACATCACTGTGTTACCCTCCAGTCCCTCAACTGGTTAGAATTCACAAATTACCTGGACTTCCTCCAGCTCACTAAAGCACATAGACTAATATTTAATCCAACCAAATGCCCAGCTCTAACCAACATCCTTCCCCCATACACCCCAAACAGAACTCTCAGATCTGAACACCAAATCTTGATGACTATCCACAAACCTAAACATCCTGCTGGACAACTTCTCCTCTCCTTAGGTAAGAAATGGAACTCTCTCCCTTCCACACTAAGGACAATGTCAAATACAAACAACTTCAAAACACAGCTTTACACCTACCTCTCCTCCAAATGGAAATGTAACTGCATTCTCCCTACCTAAAACTCTTTAACAAAAGCCCCTGGGAGGGTATCCTCCTGAGTTCCTAAACACCTTATAGCTGGCTATAACCTTCTATAGCTAATTCCCATACAATCTCTCTCACACTCTGTAAATATTGTAAATAGCTTTTGACTTTGACTAACTGTGTGAATTTGTTAAAATGTATCTGCACGATATTTTTCCATTATAGGCAATATTGCTCACACTTTGTATTATTTGATATGTATTTGTATAATTCTACCATTAGCTTTTTAAAGTATAAGTTGACCTATTCAAGTTTTAGGATAAATTTTTATATGAACTTTTTGTTAAGGGAGGGGAACTGAATTCAACTGTGTATAAAAAACCATCACATAAAAATAATTACCTTAATAGGCAAAGTATGCACAATTTATATTTAAAAGCATTGTGAAAGCACAGTTCACTCGGGTTTCTAGACTTAATACCGATAATATCCTTTTATCATCTCAGTTACAGGAAATGATGAAGGAATTTGTTGAAAAGGGTTATGATGAACGTTTGGTGGAAAATGTTTATTATGATACACTGGTTGTAAAAAATGATAGATGTAAACCCTACCTTACATCCAGACTTCCGCCTGGAAAGTGGGGTGTTATGGTTTAGGAATTATCCTGAATTTAACTTCAATATAAGGGTTTCTTTTCTGACTCATGGGAAGAGATCGAGTTGGTTCATGTTTGCATTTAGTGACTTTTTCATTTCATTTATATGTGATCTGGGTATTCCTGTGTGGTTTCTTTGAGCCTGAATCACTATTGTTTGGGCACTAAGCAGTTTGTTCTGGGGTGAGTCCGATTTATTGATTGATACCATCTTAACCAGATTTTTTATACTGGCATATCAGGAACCATTGTTTTAGGAACTAAGGGGACGTAGCATTGCTCCGGATACATTGGTTATATTTCGATTTGAGGAGTTGTGAGCGGGAAGGAGGAGCAAGGGCTACTACTGTCCCTTTATTTATGAATGGTTGCCCATTCAAAGGGCTAACAACAATACAATCAGATTCTTATGCTTTGGTTCTCTTTTGACTATGGATTTTGGTGTGAAGGGGATGTAGCATTGCTCACAATATTCGGACTCTATTAACAGTGTGAGTGTTGGGTGAGAGTGAGCAAGGGCTATTATTGCCCCCCTTTCTCACACTATTAAGTATCATTTTTCGGATTGACATTATTAGTTTGGTTTATAGGGTCAACATAATGTTTTCTGGCCACTTGTGAACTTTGTGGAATTGCATTTGGGGTAATTCTTAATTGGGCTACACCTAGATGAACTGCTTTTGGTCCAATATAGTGTTTTCCTCCTTTTTATGGGTTTTGTCAGGCTACACCACACTAGAAGGTACAGATTTCATTTTTTGTTTATACTATTTGCAAACATAAATATGGAACTGACAAAAATCTTTAAGGGCTTGTCAGCCAATAAGGATGATTTGGGTATTTTTAGTTTGGGCTCAAATGCCCAAACATCCCAGGGGTCTCTCCCGACTACACTAGAAGCTACCTGTGAGGTTTATTTTCAAAATTTAACTAAATATATGAGATCCTTAAGAACCAATGTTTGGCATGCCAAACTATTTAAGGCATATTTAGCCAAAAATATGGCTCTTGGGGTTTGAGAGTTCACCTTCAAACTTTGGTGGTCAGAATTGATGGCGAACTCACAGAGCAATGGGCAGCAGCACAACAACAGGCATCCATGAGTTTTGTTTAAGTACCATTAGCATACTATGAAACGGTTACTGAATCTGACGATGAAAATCACTGGGTTATGTGAAACTACTAAAAAATTTGAGGGGTTACCAGCGTTTCAAGTTTGTCTCCAAAAATTAAGTAAGGATTTGGACAATCTTGAACAATATTTGAAGTCCAAAAAGATTAGGAAATTTCAAAGGGACCGGTCAGATTACGATAAGGGGATTCAATTCTCCAGTAATAATAAACAAGTCAGGTTCAATGAGACAACTAGAAAAGCAGGTAAACGGAAGAGACCCAGGTCAATCTTGAAAAGAACACCAAATTCTAGTTCTAACTATGAGACCTCAGGGGATGAATCATCTATAACTGATCTCGATACACAGCACCCCGGGGACTCACCTGTATCCAAAAAATTGACCCCTTTAGACGACGGCAGGTTAGGGGTGGTAGGAAACACAACAGAAATAGGAAACATGGATGTCCTATTGGAATTAATGACTTGGAAATAACAGAGAATAATGTCTTGAACATCTCTAATGTACCATTGTCTGATGTACAAATAAAGATACTTAATAAGGGATTATATTTTATTCCTGTTTTTTTGTTCCTGAAGACTGGCTAGCTCAAGATGTTACAGCCTTTTGTAGATTATTGAACTTAAGAATGTTTTACAAGGATTCTGATAACCAGACAAGTGAAGACAGGTTTCGGTATCATAAATCTAAGTTTATACCCTAATGCGCACCAATGTACTTATGTTCCAGACTGCAGTTTTGAAAGATTTACATTATAGTTCTAGGGAGTATGTATGTAAAGTGAATAATCTCTCAAAGACTGAACAAGAAGCCTTACGGGAATTGGTGGACAATAAGGACTTGGTTATCTTATCAGCAGATAAGGGGGGAGCAGTGGTGGTCATGAACTGGAAACAGTATAGTGAGGAGGCTATGAGACAATTGGGTGATGGACATTACTATATGCACATGCCCCTTGACCTTACTCAAAAATTTAAGAAGGAAATCGACCAATTTTGGCCCTAGCTAGGGAGGAAGGTATTATCTGGGATTTTGATTTACAACAACTAATGGTCCCGGATCCAACAAATCAATATATTTACTTCCTCCCTAAGATACATGAAGATCTGCATCATCCACCAGGTAGACCTATTGTCTCGGGTAGGGGTTCTATTACTGAACCCCTATCACAATACTTACATTTGAAGCTACAACCTCTACTTAAGTGGGTACATTCCAGACTTTGTGACACCACTGAGTTTCTCCAGATTATATCTGATACACAATTGGAACCTGGCTGGCTACTCTGTACCTAGATGTGTCTGCACTATATACAAACACACCACATTGAGCGGACGTGGATCACCCTGGAATACTGGTTGAATAGGTCACGTCTTTACCCACCAGGTATGAATACTTTGATTATCTACTTTGATTATCAGGCTTGCTGAGCACATACTAACTAAGACTGTCTTTCTATCCTGACCAATGCTTTTAGCAAACCAAGGGGACTGCCATGGGGGCCTCTTTCGCCCCCATTTACACAGATTTATTCATGGCATATGTCGAGGAGCTTATTATTTATGACAGTTCCCACAATATTTACCTAAATGAAATTGACATCTGGAGGAGGTTCCTGGATGACTGCTGGATGGTATGGAGATCGGAAAACAAGTGCGGTATTCAATTCACTGCTAGTTATCATTGCTATAGGATCATGTTTTTGGATGTATTGATTACTAGGAATGCAGATCATACCTTAGAAACACAAGTATATAGGAAATACCCCCAATACAATTCCCTTCTCCATGCCTCCAGCTTTCATCCACCTCACATCTGCAGAAATATACCCAAGTCCCAATTTCGTAGAATGAAATGTATTTGTTCAAAGCCTGATAGTTATGTGCAGTATAGAGAAGAGCTTGTTGATAGATTTAGGGACAGAGTTTATCAAATGGGTTACATCTTGAGTGCTAGTAATACGGTTTCTTCACTAGACAGGACAGATACATTACAATATAAAGAACAAGGGATCAACCAACAATCTGTCATCCGTCTTGTTACAACTTATGGTAGGAACACGGAGACTTTACTTAATATTGTTCAGAGATATTGGAACATATTATGAGCAGATTATTTTTCTACCATTTTGGGGGACAGGTGTTCATTCTCATTTCACAGGGGGAGAAACATAGGGTCACAGATGAGCCATTATAAACATATGAACCAATCTTCGGGGGTTTCTGGACAACTGAATATGGTTGGGAACTTACTTGCAGGTTGTGTACCTTGTGGCCACTGTACCCATTGTAAGGCTATGAATAAAACTAAGGAGTTTTCCAGCAGTAATACGGGTAATGTTTTCCAGATTCAATTTTTTGCGAATTGTGGGACGGATTGGCTTACTTCTTTAGCAACCTGTAGTTGCCATGCCTTTTATGTTGGGCAGACGTCCAGACCTCTTAGGATCCATATTTCAGAACACTTTAGTGGGATAAGAGATAAAAAAAAAAAACAGTAATGCATTATACAAACATAAAATTAAACATCCTAATGCTACATTCAGATTTACAGTAATTGACAAAATCATGGGAAACAGGGCTAACAAAGCTGGATGGCATAAGCTTTTCGATTCAAAAGAAAATAAATAGATAAGTTAGGGGCACTATTTGCACCTGGTTTGAATGAACATTTGTAAGGAACCAATCATGCCTCAGCATCAATTTGTATGTTCATTATAAAAGGTACTACATTTCTCATTTTATTTTAACACTGAAGAAGGTTGATATTTAATTGAGCCGAAACCGGCCTGTTTATTATGCTTTAGACAAGCTAATAAATTTATACAGCTTGCCATGATCTGCTGGCTGAGTTCTGTTTTTCACTATAGAATCGCCTATGACCAGGACATTTGGTTTTGAGGTGTTTTGCCTTATGGGCTTATTTGCTGAGACAATGGTGTGTGTGTGTGTGTGTGTGTGTGTGTGTGTGTGTGTGTGTGTGTGTGTGTGTGTGTGTGTGTGTGTAGTGGATTCTATTTACTTTGCAGTGTGTGCAAGTGGTTTGTGGTTGGGAGGTCTCTGACCTTTTGGTAGGCTTCTACTGAGTACCTTCATGTATGTGGGTTTATGTGTTGTGACCTTGTTTTGTGTGAGAGGTGATGTACGCGTGCTGACAACCTGTTTGATGTCCAGTTTGCTGTTGCGTGACAGAACTGATTCCAAATGCAAAGTGTAATAACATCTCCCACATACTGTGTGGTTTGTTTTAGGAGTACGTGGTTGTCAGTATACATTAGGCCATTACTAGTTTGCCTCAGGATGCCCATATTAATCAAGCTGCCTAGAGAAATGGTAGGAAACTGACCATTCATTATGGCAAGGTTTTACAGTAACTACTGGGGAGTGGGCTAGTTTGACTATATTTTTCTCTAGGATTAACAAAGGGGCTTATTCTATTGAAGGCTAGGGGTGAAAACTATTGCAACGTGTCTCAGTGGGCAACTGAGTTTCTCGCAATGGAGCAGGGAAGCCTCCAAGGTTTAACTAACAGATGTCTAGGATAAAATAGTCTTTCAAGGAGTTTGTGTCAATACAGGGCACCAATGAACCCCACTGTGGGGTGCACAGCTGCATGCAAACATGAGGCTTAAATACAGGCAAAATTAAACACTTTAAAGCTAAACTACCAAAGAGAAAGCACACAATAAGTTTTCCTCCAGTAATCTCCAACTCAGATGAGGCTCACACTACATACTTCTGCCACAAGTGTGCAAGCAGGGCCGTCCTAATATAAGATGGCTGGAATAGTACTCATGTAACAATACATTCTAGATTCAGCGGTAAAGGGGACCAGTCTATGCTGCATACTAGCTACCTAAAGCAACAGAACAGCTTTTTTAAAGTGCAGAAAATACAGTACAAATCGGCAAAATTATAAAATACAGTCAGCAAAGTGCATAGGAAACTCACAAGGTACTTGTTATTTTTGATTTTAGCAGTGGATGCTTTGGGATTTCAGCAAAATCTTTCCAGACTTCTAGCAAAATTCGCCAAACATTGAGCAGCTCTGGTTAAAACAGTACAAACCCATGCAAATGCATGGCTTAAATACAAGTGAAATGAAACACTTAAGCACACAATGAGCTTTCCTCCAGTGATTTCCAACTCAGATGAGGCTCAGACTACACACTTCTGCTACAAGGGTGCAAGTAGGGCCCTCCTATAAGACGTCTGGAATAGTGCTCATGTGTAACAATAGAGTCTAGATTCAGCAGATCTCAATCTAGTCTATGCTATGTACTAGCTACTTAAGGCAACAGAAATAAATGTTATGCACTTACCATAATGTTCCATCTGTGTTGCCCATTTTTATTCTTCAACAAATGGGTTTGGATCCAAACCTCAGATCTGATGAAGCCACTTTCTTTAGATTCTAGGAGCTGACTCTCGAGCTCCTCCCTTACCCATAATGCCCCTGATCACTGAATTACCTCAGATCGAGTTTTTCTGCTATTATGCAATATCTCAGGAAAAATGTTCTTACTAAACAAGGCCAAGACAGAACAGAGATAGCTGAAAGATCAGGAGCTCAGGCAGGAACAATGGTTCCCAATAAGAATTCTATTAGGTCACTCTCAAAGATACGGATAGGGAGAAGGTGGGAGGGGAGTTGCAGAAGAATAAAAATGGACAACATAGATGGAACGTTACGGCGAGTAAATTACGATTATATCAGCTGTTGTCACTTTCATTTGTTCCTCAATGAATGGGACAGATTTCCCAGCTACAATTACCTTGGGTGGCCCTCATGAAACGATATTCCGGAGCACCACAGAACTGACTGATGCTCTGTTTCTAAAATTGATGTCAGATTTGTAATGAGAAATAACGTTATAAGCATTAGACCAAGTGGCAGCTGTACAAATATCAATGGAAGCTCTAGCCTAAAATGCAGCTGACGTAGCCACTGACCTGGTTGAATGTACCTTTGGCTTTTTTGGTAAGGTTAGGGCTTTCAAGGAACAAACATAAGAAATACAATATGTTATCCATTTTGCTAAAGTAGTCTTTGAAACTGGTTTTCCCATATTGGTGTTAGAAAATGAAACAAACAACTGATCTGTTTTTCTAAACTACTTAGTTCTATGTAGGTAAAAATAAAGTTGTCTATGTACATCTAGGAGACGAAGGGTATATTCTCCTTTTTTTTCAAATTTTGGAAAGAAAACTGGAAGGTTAATGACTTGGTTGATGTTTGATTCAGAAGCCACTTTAGATAGAAAGTAAGTATTAGTGAACAGGGTAACCGTATCTTAGTGAAAAATCAGATATGGTGGTTCAGAAGGGAGTGGAGTTCTGAAACTCTTCTAGCCGAAGCAAATGTCACCAAAAAGACAGTTTTCCAAGATAAAAACTTAAGGTCTGCTTTGGCTGACAGTTCAAATGGAGGATGTACTACAGACTGTAATATCAGAGTAAGATTTCAAGGTGGAGTGTGATCTCGAAATGGAGGTCTAAGCAAAAATGTACCTTTTAGGAAGGCCTTGCAGAGCTTAGCTGAAGCTAAAGGAGATGCTTTATCACCAATGTGACAGTTGGAGATGGCTGGTAATTCTACATTGATGGCAGACAAACTTGGCCTGGAATGAAAAATAGAGGCAAGGAAATCTAAAATAGTTGGGATTGAAGCAGTAAAGGGACAGAAAATCTTTTCCATTTACTCTTACAAATCTTTTTGATTGAAGGTCTGTGGGATGAAAAAAAAAATCTGGGAAACTGGGGAGGAAATCCTGCAATGTCTAGCCATCACTGGAAATGGAGAAACCATGCGGTCAACCTGAGGCCTGCAATGTCTGAATGAATCATCCCTGATGGGTGTGACAGAAGATCTGGACTGGGGGCCAGTGTCCATGCAGGACATATAAGGAGAGACCATAGGAAGGGAAATTACACTTGCTGAGGCTAGAAAGAGGCAATGAGGATTACTTTGCTCTTCAACCAACCAGCCTTCTGAAGAAACTTGGGTATTAGGGATAGAGGAGGGTAAGCATAAAGGAGACCAGAGGGCCAAATGTGGACTACAACATCTCTTAGCGACTGTCAATGAGGGGGGATTACGGCAAAGATCCTACTGCATTTGTTGCTCAGCTGAGAGCTGAACAGACTGCAGCACAGTTGGCCGCATTTGCAAAAAATCATCTTTGCCACCGATTGATTGAGAGACCACTTATGAGGAGTCAGGATGCTCCTGCTGAGCTTGTCCACTAACATGCTGAATTTCCCCGGTATGTGCGTCACTAACAGAAAGAAATTGGAGATCATCAGCCATTGCTAAAGTTTCATTGCTTCTCAGCACAGGGGGTAAGATCCATTTCCCCCGTTTCTTGATGTTCCAGACTACTGACATGCTGTCCATCTGAACAGCAACAGTCCCTAGTGGAAGAGAGCTCTGGAGGACCTGCAACACTAAAAGCACTGCTCTCATCTCTAGAACATTTATATGTAATTTGGTCTCGTTTTAGGACCATGTGCCTTGAACTGTCCATCCCAAGTAATGCCCCCCCCCAAATGGGAGCTGTCCGTGGTCAATGTGGCTTTCAGGGGGGAGGAAGGACAAAAGAGCAGCCTTGATGAATCTCTTTGCAGTGTATCCACCACAGTAAAAATTTTCTGCAAACCTCAAACAATTTTATTGGATGTTGTAGAGATTGTCGAAAATATCATTACATTGCTAGAGTCCAGTGAAGAATTCTCATACGAAGACAAACAGTGGGAAGTAAAGTTATTACAGCAGCCATCGACCTTATGGCTTTGAGTATCAGTCATGCTAGGAGTAAGGGGATGAGACAGTATTTGACTGACGTGTGATTTCAGAGAAAGAATTTTGTTTTGAGGCAGAAAAAATAAGAAATTGAACTGTGTCTAGCCGAGGCTGTATAAACTCCAAGGCTTTAACTGGTTTAGGTTAGGATTCTACCAGATTTACCATAATTCCCAGAGATTAAGATAGAAGTAGAAGGTAATCTCTGGCTTGCTCCAGAATATGCCTGGTTGGTGTGGTTAGGAGCCAGTCGTCTAAATATGGAAACATTCTGAATCTGTGCAGTCTTAGGTGAGCTGCTACCACTGCCATGCATTTGAAGACACAGGGGGCTGTGGTAAGAACAAAGGGCAGGGCCCTGAAATGATAATGACTGGCTCCTGATTGGAAGCGTATATATCTTTGGGAGCAGCTGTTCATTTTTATATGACAATATGCATCCTGAAGATCTAGAGAGCACATCCAATCCTCCTTCTGAAGGAGAGGCAGAATGGACAGAACTTAGAATTCTTCACAAACTGGTTCAAATAACTGAGATCCAAAATGGGTCTCAGGTCCCCCGTTTTTTTTTTTTTGGCACTAAAAAGAACCCTGAGTAAATTCTGGATCCTTTTTGTTCTGGGGGGACCTCTAGAATGACTTCTGTCCAGCAGCTTTTGAATTTCTAGAATTGCTTGCTCCCATTGATTGGGTGTATATCTGGGAGAATTTTGCTCTTCTGTGGAGGAATTTGGGAAGAGGAAAGAAGTATCCTTTGGATAGGGTCCTTTGCACCCAACAATCTTGTGTAATGGCTGCCCAGACTTTTGGGTGCAAGGATAAGCACCCCTCCCTACTGCCTCAGGAGAGTAATAGTCGGCCAACCTTTCAAAAGCACTGAAAAGGCCTGTCCAAGAAAGAATCCCGAGAACCTTGATTCTGCGGACCTCCTCTGCCACATGGCTGGTGTCTCTCATTATACTTATTTCTCTGTTTGCCTCTGGGGGAGAATCATCATGCAATTCCTGGAAAGGCACCTGAAATTCTCTGAACCATGCTTTCGAACCACCGAATTGTTTCCTGGAAAGGGTACTTTGCAGGCTAAAAAAATGGATTCCCACAGCAGACAGGGTATTCTCCAGCCTTCTCACTGTTGAAGAGCATCTTTAACTGTTGGTCCAAAGAGGGAAGATCCAAAGGCAGCACGGATGAATGACGCCTTAAAGGGCTTTACAAAATCGCACAACTGCATCCAGGCATGTCCTCTAATGGTTATGCCTGAACTGGCAGCCTGCAAGGAACCTTCAGCTTCTGGTGAGATTAACCTTATGGACGCATTAGTAATGGATTGCAGAGTGTCCAGTTGTGAAGTAGATTTTTGCTCCTCTGCAGACATGGATCCTATGGGAGAGTTAGAGAGTGTCTTGACTAAGTCCCTCTGTAACCTTGTGAAATGGGCCAAATAATTCAATGACGTAAAGTGAAGGTCCCTGATGCATACACTCACTTCCTGAACCTGTCCAATGTCCTAGACTCTCTGTTAAGGGGACGGACAGAGTAGCTCTGTTCAGGGGGTGGACAGAGGAGCTCTGTTCAACCACCTCCTTTTTAGTAGCTTCCACAATGACCACGGTATCTACAGCAACACCTTTTTCTCCATGTAACCTGTTTGATGATGCATTAAGAATCTTGTCTGGCAGCTTAGGAATTGGTTCTATGGAGTCCGGTTCCTTCCATGCTGTGCAGGACCCCAGGTCTGTCAGCTCACCCGTAGGTGAGGTAACCCAAGATGTAGATGGTCCACTCCTGAAGTTTCCATGAACACTGATTCCTCTTGGGAAGGGGGGTGGGCAGACCAGCCATCTTTTTGGTGAAGGATTTCTAAGATGTCCCCAAATGAGACATCCTCAGCTGGAGATCTAGGAGACCCTTCCCCTTCATCAAACCAGTATCTTCTGTGAGAGATTCCTGTGGGGAAGCCAGGTGCCTCCTTTTGCACAATCTCTTCCAAGGGGCCTCCTCAGTGGGGTGCTCTGGGGTAGTGTCAGAAGAGATGAGAAGTTCCCTAGTGGAAACTACTTGGAAGCTCATCTGGTCTAGCTGTCTCTGAGGTGGAGGATGAGAGAATTCAGACACAGGATCCAAAACAGGTTGTGGGTACAGATCCAAAGAAGGAAGAGTCGAAGTCAGTCTAGGTAAAGACAATACTCTCTCCACTACCTCAAAAGCTGAGGGCCCAGGAGATGCAGAGGACAAGCCCAATGGAACTCAGACTCTCAGATCAGACAGCCTCTGCAGCTCATTAACCCTCGGATCTGAAGGAGTCAGAGCAGAGCTATATAGCACTGAAGCTCTGAGAGAAAGCAATGGCTCAGAAAACTTCAGAGCTGAGGTCAACCCCTCGGATTCAGCACTGATGCTTCGGCTCTGACAGCTATCATGCTTCAACAGGGTTGGAGCCAGTCGGGTAATGGAAGTCAGAGTAGAGGATGCTAGGACGGTCAAATCTGATGTTTTAACTCTTGGGGGACTCCAAAACCGTGGGTCAGAATGGAGAAGCTGCATGTACAGCTTAGAAGGTAGATTTAAGATTCACAGATCTGGTGGGCAATGAAGCCAGCAGAACCCCCATCTGGTTCTGTTTCTGATGAACTTCCTCTCATCATCCTATCCACCTCCAACTCAGGAAGACTCCGGGAGGACCCAATAGAACAGGAAGTGGATTATAGCCTTGAAGACTTTTTTGGGGTCTCTTGGAAGAATGGAAACCTCAAAGGAGGAGATACCCACTCTGCAGAAAATCTCAGAGAATGAAGATGTGTAGACTTAGTACCTACAGGTATCAAGTCCAAAGCTTTCAGATCCAAGGTACAGGTATCAAGTCCAAAGCTTTCAGATCCAAGGTCTTGGGTACCTTCGCAGGAGGCTGTGAGGAATGTACTGACTGAGGCAACCTGGATGATGAGCATTTCCTATGCTCCTGAGCCTCGTTAGATTTTTGAGAGGGGGTTTTGGCCCCTGTTGAAGATGTACCTGTAGCAGGAGTCAAAGCTGGAAGAAGTGCTTTGAGGATTATTTCAATCCTGCAGTCACTTAACGCCCTGACATTAAAGGCCAGACAGAGCAGGAGGTGTCCAAATGTGCTGGGCCCAAAAGGTACACGCACTCCCTGTGGACATGTTTGGGATCTTATGCCCACAGGAAGTGCACTTTTTAAATCTGACAGGCTTATCAGCCATGCTGGAAACACAAAAGGTTGGAGAGCTCAATAATCTCAAAATAAATAAATAAATAAATAAATAAATAAATAAATAAGAGAATTCAATGTTTTTTTTTTTCTTTAGAAAAGGGCTACCAGCTGTGATAGGTACAGAATACCTCAAAACCGGTAGAAAGGAAGGAAGGCAAAAGTCTACCAACTATGGTAGTTGCAGAATACCTCAAAAAACGTAGAAAAGAAAGGATTATAAAGTTTAAACTTTATCCCACAATAGAAAAGGAAGGTAAGGGATATTAAAAAAGAATTCAAAGTTTTAAAAGTAAATTCATGACACAATATTTCACCAAGCTAGAGAAGTTGCAATCCAGTCCGATCTTGAAGAGCAGCAAACAGGATCTGAGGTAATTCAGTGATCACACACACATCGCACATATACACACACACACACACACATATATATATATATATATATATATATATATATATATATCTGCTTTGTACATCCAGATGGTTTTAGAAGCAATCCAAGTCTTGTAATCGGATATGTGTCACTTCAGACATATATGGCTCTAATCTGCACACCAAATACTAATTATATTGGTACAAAGAATTTTAAGTCTACTGTACTAATAATAAACACAACTATATACATTTAACACTTCTCTTACCTTGCTGTATTCAAGCAGCCTAGTCTCTATTAATTTCACCTTTTCAATTATGGTTTACATCTTCTTGTCAGATTCAACATCACATTTTCACACTGGAGACATTAACAGCAAAAACTATTTTTGATTCAAGGTCAATATTCACTTTTCTACAGATGTGTCAGAGTATGGCAAACTAAATTCCTATTTTTTTTTAACTGAAATACTTACAAAATTAAATTGCCCACAACATTTTACCCAGGCTGTAAAGTAATATGTCCTACCCCATCAACTATTCTGTGAAGGATCTATGGCTAAACATCAAGCCACCTTTTATCAGAACTAAGTTTACAAACAGTCAACTACAAAAAGTTCACAAACACCATCCTCTTGACCTCCCCATCCACCCACCCCCGCATCTCTTAATATACTAACAAGATCATACAACATTAGGGTTAAAACTTCCTTAACAACACTGGTACATGATCTAATACTATTTGAATATGTAGCTTTCAAGATATTAAGGGAATTGATGGGAAAAAAAAAAGATTCACATTTTGTCAAAACATACTTGGCAAAATGCAGGTCTCCATTCTTGTATCAATGCTTAAAATCACCACACAATCTATAACAGAAACACAAGGATGTCCTCTTTCACTTTGCTTAATTTTTGCTTAGAGCCTCTTTTTCATCTACACTACTGAATGTTTTTATTACATTCTCCACAATTAACTTAAGATTAAGTAACAGTATTTACCAACAGTGTTAAAATATTTTCTTGAAGCCTAAAACCTGAATTACCTTGCATATTTGATGACAAATCAATTTGCATCCATCTCCATTTATAAGCTCAATATAAATAAAGCAATCATTTTACATATATCAGATAATTATCTAATGACTGATCTTGAAAAACTGCAATATAATGATAGCAATTTATAAAATCATGAAACAACATAAAAAGACATGGCACAATGGTCTTTGTAACTTTTTCCTCAAAAACTGCTACACTCATCAATATTTTCTTAAACTATTTCACCCTTTACATTTCTCTTTGTAGTAACTTCATACATTTTTCAAAGACACATATAGAAACTAAATTTGTAACTGTAACTAAACTAGGCTAAAATGTAAGAAAATCATGCCTCCAAAGTCTTTGGATAAAATGTGAGCATGTCGATATGTCGACACCTTCCTTCATGAAGTAAAAAACTCAAAATGTTTCACCAAAAGCACTTTTGGTAAAACTCACAAAAACTGCTAGCAAAAGTGCTTCCAGCAAAACATTTTTTGCTGAAATCACAGTCCCTGAAACAGCCTTCGACCCAGAGAAAGGCTAATAAAATAAAATATTTTTATACTTACTGCTTAATTACTAAAGTATACAAACTTTAGCTTTAATCCAACTATGTGGTGTAGAAGGACAAGGCTCTGACTACTACCCAAGACAGAGTACTGGCTCAGGTGCCGGACACTCCAGGCAGAGGGGGAGATGGGAGTGAGCAGTTAGCGCCACTTACCCATGTGGGAGGCAGGTGATTTTGGCTCACTAATCACCACTCTGTAAGCAAATGCTTACACAGTTCTGAATATTGAAAGACTGACAATGCAAGTTTGACAGTGCCAAAGCAGTGATGACCATCTTCATTAGTGCATGTGTGGAAGCATGCATAAGTGAAGGAAGGCATAACATGCCCCAGAAGTGATGCATGCGCTCACATCATCTGCCAGTTAGTGGGTCTACAATCATTTAGAAATGCAAGGACGTTCACATTCATGAGGGCTTCCCTGTAGGCCATCATACAGAGTAGGCATTGGCAGGGGAGTGGTGAGACAAACAGTAAGTTTTAAGGGTGCATCTGATAACAGTTCCTGCCTGCTGGCCCTGTGACTGCCAGGTTGAATGGTCTGCGGCACAGACTGGTGAGCCACTAAATGGTTAACTGGCTGCAGAGAAGGCTGATGGCACTATGCATGGATAGGGTCAAGTAATTTTCATTCTTGTCAGGGTGATGGCTCCCTCTGGTTGGCTTTTTCCTGATTCAGTTGCAATGCTGCTTCTGCCAGGTATCAGATGGCCTAAGATTCACTAGAGGGGGTGACGGTCAGGCAGTGAGGAGGCAAAAAGCATACAGAAAAAACAAATTTGGTTTTCAATGTTACCATAAATATACAACATGGACCCTTTTATGAGAAGGAATTTAGCACAATTACCTTAGTAGACTAGATAGCTGCGGTGGGGGTGCTGCGGTAGCATTGTCGCCTCACAATAAGACGCTGCCCGGTTCGATTCTCAGCTAAAGTGTCTTCTGCATGGAGACATGCGTGAATGGGCGCACCTTCGTTGAAGGTTGTGCATCAGGGCTGGCAACTCGGCACGTAAAAATCTATCTGCCAATCATTAGCAGACCGGATACAACAACCTTAGTAAACTAGATAATAATCTATTTGCTCTTCCTTACCTCCTGTTAAATATTTTAAATAAGTTAAATTCATATTGCTGTGCTAACATTCAGTATTTTAGGTCTTTAGTGTGGTGCCACTGAACTGATGTAATGCAACCAATTATTGAAAATCTTTAAATTCTGTTAAATATAAGATAAGTAAGGAACAGTTTTCATTACTCAATAAACTAACTGGGCTTCTTTTCCCTCAGTTATTTGCTTTATATTTACAGCCATTAACAAAGAAAATAATGGACTTGGAAATACAAGAATATAATTGATATGGTACTCAAGAAAAGTCATCTATTTGCAGATGATATTATTTTGCACCTGATAAATCCAGAAATGGACATCAGTGTTGTGGAACAATTTAAGATAGTTTCAAGTATTTTCAGGGTATAAAATTAAAGAAGATACAACAAAGGCTGTAGTGTTAAATTATGTACTAACACATGAATTGGATCAACAATACCCATATTTATGGGGACATAAGATGAAGTATTTAGGAATATGGATTAAAAAGGCTTCTGTTATGGCAGCTAAGGATATGTAGGAAGAGACCAAATAAAAGATAAATATAAAAAATGAGACATTAGAAACGTTTACTTATGGATATAGATTACAAGATGTAAGCAGTGAAAAATATTTCAGTCCCTTTAGTCTTCTATAGTGGTTAGGCATACCTTGAGGCTGTGGACAATAACTGATAAAGAATTGAAGTAATTTATCTGGGAGGGAAGAAGCTGACAATTAAGTGGGATAAGTGATCCTTCCAATAGAACAAGATGGTTGAGGTTTACCTGATTTGAAGGGATATTTTAGAACTACACTGTTAAGGATCATATACACAGTACAAGCGGGAGGTTATAATTCAAAGTAGAAAGGGTTGATGACGAGGCAAAGGGGAAGTTCAAGAAATAGAGTGGAATTTTGGATGCAGATTCTTAAAGAGGACAACAACAACCATGCAGCATATTATATTCACAGAGTAGCAGAAAGTATTCCAAGAACTAAGCCAATACGATAATAGAAAAAAAAGAGATTTTGCCAATAGGGATGATTGCAAGTAGGGGTACAGAAAACAGGAAAGAGGGGGCTGGAATTTACTGGAGAAACCAGGCAAAGGAACCAAGATAGTGGCAGCAAATAACTCATGCAGGAAAGCTAACAGAGTGGGATTAGGCCCAGAAGACATTTAGATTGCAGGTTAGAGACTGCCTTTCCTATCACGGCTTGATGTCTGGGATCAGGCAAACAGAAATGGGTAAGGGAGTTTTAAGTGAAAGATGTACTCTGGCAGAGTTTTTGGTTGAATCTAGAACAGATGCAGCTGTTAAAAAGGGGTAATTACTAGGGCATATGAATATTGCATGCTAACTATAAGAATCAATCAGAAGAGGTTAGAAAAAATTGGGAAGATAATGCAAAAGCAATTTACAAGAAAACAATGTGAAGACACATGTATGGCACTCAAGTATGCAACCATGTCCAGAAGGTTCACAATATTTGTTTGGAAGTGCTTGCATGGGTATCTTTATAACCCAAGCAGACTTCAAATAATTTTTACCAGGAAGACAGCAAATGTGGTAAGTGTGATGGAGAAGAAAGAGGCATCTGGGAACATATGTTTTGTAAGTGTAATGAGTTGGCAGATTTAAAACTTCCCTTCAGAATGCTCTATCAGAAATATTGGGGGAGCAAATGGCTGTAAGTAAGGAAATGACTCTTCCGCTAGGACACAAGATCTGAATTGCCTAGACATACGAAGGCCTTATTAAGTTTAATTATTTTGGCTGCCAAAAAAAATACTAGAAAATGGAAATTAAAGTCTACACCAACTGTATTTGAGGTGTTGAATATTATACAAGAGTGAAAAGAACCAGAAGACAGATCTTTATAAAAGGGAAGGTGCAAGTACATAGAAGTAAATGGAAATTGTGAAAACAAAACATGCATAATAATGTTCAGGAGGAGGAGTGAGGTTTAAGGAAAGGCAGGAATCTGCATTTTTTGAAATGTTGGACTGATTGACAGTAGCAAAGAAAACATATATTATGTATATTGCATTTCAATGGAAAATGTTAAAATGGTTTGCTTTCTTTTCTGTTAATGCATGTTTGTTTGCCTATGTCTTAAGTGATAATTTAATAAAGGTGTTTAAAAAACAATAAACCAACTGGTCTTATTCCAATGACCTTCAGGTTAACTTTCCTAAACAAATCTGTAGCAGACAATCTGTCATTAAGTTACATGGCAATGATAAATATCTAAGTTGTTTGTATCCTTTAGTCAGATCCTATATACTTCTGATAAAATTACATTATGAGAAAATATTTTAAGTATTGAAATTAACCTCAGCTACTTGCAAAGCTCATTTCAAATCAAAGTTTAACTTATTTTATCACTCTTCTTTTCGGTATCATTATGTATCTGAAGTCAATTTCCATCTAAACTGGTATTTCCTATGGTCCCAAACACTGAAACTGACACATTTCATAAAAATGCTTTATACAAACTTTAGGATTTTCATAAAACGTAAGACCCACTCGAAATTAACAGCTTATTTTTCAAATGCTGAAGATTCTTGCTAACCCTGTAAAGAACAGGGAGTGGATACATTGCACAATTTTAGTATTATTGTGAACAGACAACAATAGGAACCACCTCTCTCTTTTTTAACACCCTTATTAAATTATCACTTAAGATGTAGGCACACATGCATTAATACAAAAGAAAATAAGACATATTAATGGTTATTCATGCATTTTACATTACATTTTCTTTTTTTATAATTGCCATTCTCTCTGACATTTAATTGCTCAAGTATTGACTTCCCTTAAACCTCACTTCATCCTCCTGAATATTGTTACTCACGTTTTGTTCCCACAGTTTCCATTTCTATAGAATTTGCTCCTTCCCTTTTTTTAAGATATCATTTCCAGTTCTTTTATTTCTTTAACAATATTCAATACTTCAAATATAGACAGTTTAGATTTCAATTTCTAGTAATTGCTTTTTACTTAAGGACTTATTATGTCTAGGCAATTCCGATTCTGGGTATAAGCTCAACAAAATAGTTTCCTCAGTTACACAGCCATCTGACACCCCTCAACACTTGGGATAGCATACTCTGTAGGGAAGTTTTAAAATTGCACTTCCAAAACATATGTTATCAGTTACTTATCTCTTTCATATTACACTTTCATGGAATCACTTCTCTTCATTTTTTAAACAGGAAAAAAGAACTTCATTAGA
The DNA here is from genome assembly GCF_019279795.1 of Protopterus annectens. Classification (NCBI taxonomy): domain Eukaryota; kingdom Metazoa; phylum Chordata; order Ceratodontiformes; family Protopteridae; genus Protopterus; species Protopterus annectens. Next base: position 1,172,478,911 of record NC_056735.1, read on the forward strand.
TGAACTTACTGCAAAGCCTGACTTGGGTGTATACAACAGAAATGTGATGCATAAAAATACTGTTTTAATCTATTCAACTTTACTGAATATGTTACCATATGCTGGTTGTTTCCTACCTGGTTAGATGAATGGTATACTGTCTTAGAGAATGCGCAACTTGTACATCACCACACTTAGTTGGAGAATGAATGTTCTCCAGCAGGGTGTTAATGTGCTGGTAATGCCCACTGAAAAAAGTCCACCACCCCATGGCACCACATTAAGCTGCTGTAAAGACTAGACAGTTAAGAGGCAAAATGGCCACCATTTTTTCACGGTCGTGAAATAATATGTTGCTGTTTATCAATCGTAAAATTAAACCGATAAAGTAAAAAATACATTAAGTGCATGTGCATGTGTGTGTGTGTGTGTGTGTGTGTGTGTATATATATATACACACACACACACACACACACACACACACACACACACACATATATCTATATATTAGGAATAAAATATGTGCATGTGTTTTTCTGTGTGTGCATAATTGTGAATGTGTGTTTGCAAGCGTTAGAGAAACTGAAAGACAGAGACACCACTGAATACAACAGGAAGTCCATTAGCAGGGAGCTTTTAAGTATTAGTATAAGTTAAGTAGTTTTCTAAGTATTTGTCGGTATGTGACTGAGTGTGTGCGTCTGTGTGTAGACATTAAATAAATTATATTCTGGATGCAAAATGCTTCATCAAAGGGCAACTATATATAATACAGAACGTGCAAAACATTACATGGAACTATTTTACTTCAAAAACATAAAATAATACACACAGTAATAAAAATAAATAAATAAATAAATACAAAACAATTAAATAGAGTCCATTCTTTAAGAACAATAACAGTCTTCAGTGTGTCTTATTGTTGAAAGCGCCCTTCCAGGTGTGTAGAGGCCCTCAGCCAGTAGCTTCGGGTCTCTGAACACCGCTGGACATGCGTTATTTCCACAACAGGTATTATTGGTTGCTTGTTATTATTTTTGTGAAATGTACTACTTGTATGCTCAGTTCAATTCAAGTAGATACATTAAAGTACAGTTTTGTACCTACCATAAATGTAGATGTTCGAGTGCTAATACAGCTGCAGTCATAACAGATGGGGTTCTCCTGCCGCCAGGCGGGTCCTCGGTCGGCCGAATTCCAAAGTCTAGGTCCAGTGTCGGTTGTCGTCGCTTCTTCCCTGACGTCAGTGCGACAGGGGTATAAAAGAACCAGCCGACGCCATTTTCTTCAGTTTTTCTTGCCCCAGATGTCAGGTGCCCCCAGAAGGAAGGCAATACATAAATTTGTGTAATAAAGCAATGCCATATAATCAAAATACAGTAGTTGCAAGCAAATACACCATAAATGAATACCCCAATCAGGTTGTATGAGGAGGTGTTAGCCAATAGGCCTGTCCCAAGAGGGGAAGGAGGGAGGGAAACCTGGACTGCAGCTGTATTAGCACTCGAACATCTACATTTATGGTAGGTACAAAACTGAATTATGTTCATCGTGCATACAGCTGCAGTCATAACAGATGGGTAGAATCCCAAAGCTAAGAAAGGGGTGGTAGGCACTAGGTGGAACTAGGAGGAGCCAGGATGCCCTGCAAGACTGCAGTGGCAAAGCCTGCTCTAGTTTTGGAGTATAATGGTAGGTGGTAGTGCTTGGAGAAGGTATGCACAGAACTCCAAGTGGCTGCTTCCAAAATATCTTTGGTAGGAACTCCTCTGAGGAAAGCTGCAGAGGTAGCTGTGGCCCTTGTGGAGTGAGATCTGATGCCCGCAGGTACAGTTTTACCATGAAAAGAGTAACAAAAGCGTATGCAGTGGGCTATCCATTTTGAAATTGTCTGTTTGGAAATTGGTTTCCCTTGAGCTCCTATAGCATAGGACACAAAGAGCTGTTCTGATTTTCTGAAAGGCTTTGTTCTGTCCAAATAACAATGCAGCTGTCTGTGGATGTCCAAGGAATGTAGTAGTCTCTCCCCTTTGTTTTGAGGATTAGGGTAAAAGGTAGGTAAGTGTATAGCCTGATTCAAAGCTACCCTGGATACCACCTTTGGCATAAAGGACGGGTTGGTTCGTAAGGAAACTCTGTCCTGATGGAAGATGATAAAAGGCTGCACAGCCATGAGGGCTTGTAGTTCCGATACCCTACGAGCTGAGGTGATAGCCAGAAGGAAAGCTGTTTTCCAGGACAAATATTGCAAATCTGTTGAGGCAGCTGGCTCAAAAGGAGGCAAGGTCAGCTTTTCTAGAATGAAATTGAGATCCCAAGCAGGTATTGGTTGTTTCCTTGGGGGTTTTATATTCTTAGCCCCTCTGAGGAACTGTCTTAAGAGGGGTGAGTGAATAAAGGTGGATCAGTGTTGTATTCTGCAGAAATGGCTGAGGCATGGATTTTGATGGAGGAGAATGAAAGTCCACTGCATAGCAGCTCAGCTAGATACTGTAATATTTGAGGTAAATTCAGTTTTCCAGGATTCTGGCCCTTTGTCTCATTCCAGGCACAAAACCGTTTCCATTTTGCGGAGTAAGCTTTTCTAGTAGACGGCCTTCTGGCCTCCAAAATGACATCCTGCACCTCCTTGGAGAGTAGGGTCTGTTGTGATGTTAAAGAATCTTCCATGCGGCCAGATTGAGTGTTTTCAGCTGACTGTGAAGAGTTTTGAAGCTGTGCTGAGTCAGAAGAAAAGGCATTAGAGGTAGGGTCCATGGAGGGGAATGCGTCAGGCTCCTCAGGAGTGGGTACCAGTGCTGCCTTGGCCAGTCTGGAGCAATGAGAATCATCTTTGGTCTGTCTGCTCTGGTTTTTAATAGAACTTTGGGCAACAGAAGAAGAGATGGAAAGGCATAAACTGTCATTGTTGTCCAACTGAAAGAGAGAGCGTCCACTCTCCAGGCCTTTGGATGAAAAGTCCTTGAGCAGAATTTTGTCAATTGGTGATTTTTGTGGGAGGCAAAGAGATCTATGTCTGGCCTTCCCCATGCTTGAACTATCTCTGTAAAAACTTGAGGATGCAACTTCCATTCGTGTGGATCTGTCATATTTCTGCTTAGGTTGTCTGCCAGCGTGTTTTCCTTGCCTGGCAAGTACTGTGCTTGAAGTTCGATGTGTAACTCCAGAGCCATGTTCCAAAGTGACATGGCCAGCCTGCATAGGGGAAATGAATGGGTTCCTCCCTGTTTGTTTATGTACCACATTACTGTGGTGTTGTCTGTCCTTATCAATAGTTGACCTGGATGCAGAAGGTCTTTGAAAGCTATAATAGCATTTATTACTGCTAGCATTTCCTTTTGATTGATGTGAAGGTGCTTTTCTTTTTGGGACCATTTGCCCTGAATGCACCGATCTGTCATGTGCGGCCCCAGGCGTAGTCCGAGGCATCTGTTGTGATGACTTGATTTGCTTGAGGCTTGCAGAATGGGAGACCTGTGTTTGTTTGGCATGCTTGAGCCCACCACAGAAATTCCTTTTGAAGACATGGAATTAGTGGTATTATTGTTTCCAAACTGTGGCTGTGTTGAGACCATAGGTTTTTCAGGTACCATTGAAGTTTCCTCATATGCAGCTTTGCACATGGGATTAGTAGGATGCAAGATGCCATGAATCTCAGAGCCTGCAGGATTTTCCTTGCAGTCAGCCTGGTGAAATTTGCTAGTATTCTGAAATATTGAGTTAGTTGCCCCTGCTTCTCTGGTGTGAAGTAGGCCATCTGAGTGTTTGTGTCCAAGTTGGCACCCAGGAAAATTATTTTCTGAGAGGGTATTAGCCTTGATTTCTTTTTGTTGACTGTGTATCCCAGAGAATTCAACAACATTATTACAAAAGCCAGATGTTTCAGAAGTATGTGCTTGCTGTCCGCTTGGATCAGGCAGTCGTCCAAATATGGGTATATTTGTATCCCTTGAAGTCTGCAGTAGGCAATTACTGATGCCAGGCATTTCGTGAATACTCTGGGCAGTAGATAAGCCAAAGGGCAATGCAGAGAATTGATAATGGGTTGAACCTGCAAGAAATCTGAGGCATCTTCTGCAATTTTGTCTGATTGGGACATGCAGGTATGCCTCCTTGAGGTCCAATGTTACCAGCCAAGACTCCTTGCCCAGCATGGGAAGAAGCTGCTGTAATGTGAGCATCTTGAATTTTGGTGCAGTAAAAATGTGTTTAGGATGGATAGGTCCAAAATAGGTCTCCAATCTTTTCCCTTCCGTGGTACCAGGAATAGTCTGGAATAAAAACCTTGACCTTGTTCGTGAGTAGGTACCTCTTGAATAGCTTTCATGTCCATGAGATCTGAAATTTGTCCTTGTGCCTCTGCCCTTTGATTGTGTGGCAGGTTTGGCATGCCTCTCATTTTTGGAAGGGTGTGAAAATGGAATCTGTAGCCTCTGTTTATAATGTCCAGGATCCATTTGTCTTTTGTGACAATATGCCAATTTTTCGAAAATAATGCCAGTTTTCCGCCTAAGGGTGCTGCCATTTGAGCCTTGCTTGGCATGCAAAGGGGAAGTCATTGGGCTTGCTTTCTGAATGGCTGCGAACTATCCTCACCACCTCTTTGTGTAGGAGCTTGCCATTGTCTGCCTCTAAACGATCCTTGAGATTGCCCTCTGCCCCTCGGGCGCCTGTATCTACCTCTTTGGGGTCTGTCCATGGCTGGAAAGGACCAATTTTTGGAAGGCCAATTTCTACTGAAACGTGGAGGTTGTACCTGTAGAAAATCTTTCACTGTTTGCATTGATTTAGCCTTTTCCTCCATTTTCTTTAATACCTCCTCAGCTTTAACACCAAATAATACATCCTTTTGTAGAGGGGCATCTAGTAATTTAGCTTTGACATGATCTGGTAAGGTCTGCTCCTTGAGCCAGGCATGTCTACGTATGACTGATCCTGTAACAGCAGCTCTACATGAGGCCTCTAGAGCATCAAAACCACATTGCAAGGTATGTTTACCCACTTGTTATGCACTATGCATCAAATCCTGCAACTCCTTCAAGTCTGGTTGTTCAGGTTGTGACATTTTACTTCTCAACTGTGATAACAGAAACTGTTGGTACTTTAGCATATGGAACTGGCAGTTTAATGCCCTCATGGTTAAGGTGGCTGAGGTGTATACCTTTTTTCCCCACGTTTCTAAGGATCTGGAATCTCTCTCGGAAGGTAATGGATTTTTAGCAGTGGAGGCCTTAATTCCCTTGGGGCCCTGTGAGATAGTTTCTGGGTCAGCCGCATGGCTTTTGTATAAAAATTGGTGCGAGTCAGGAACCCGGTAGTACCTGTCAGGCTTGACTGGGGCTGGAGGTAAGGAATCCGGGTTAAGGCAGGCCTCCAAGTACACATCATCTAGTATGTCTAAGACAGGAGGTATAGCCAGAGGCCTGTGCTGAGGTAGCAAGAGAAAATCCCTAAGCATTTTCTTGGAATCTGAGTACTCTTGGCCTTCCCAGTGGAAGTGTTCCCTTAAGGTATGCAAGGTTTTCCCAAATGAGTAATCCTCTGGGGGGGAGACAGAGAGAATGGACTCCTCTGCATCAGAATCTTCAAAAGGGGAGTAAGAATGTTCCTGTTCATCAGAGTGCTCTGAAATAATGGAGGCCTGGTCAGAGGGGGATTCTTCCTCCACTCTGGGCCTTTTGTCCGGGGGGGGGGGTTGTGACCCCTGATAAGAGTAATTAAATCCTCAGCCATTTTAAGCATCTGTTTTTTAGGCATGGGGTCTGGAGAAGGGCCCTGTGTAACTTGTCTCTTAGAATGCATGGCTGCTTTAGACTTAGTGAAAGCCTTGATGGAAAAAGAAGAGGAAGGTCTGAAGACACCTTGAGAGGAGGCAGAGCTGTTTACATTTTGAGATTCACCACCAAGAGTGGCTTCGGTATCTGTAGTCGGGGTGTGGGCCGAGGAGCCTGCGACCTCGGGCACAGAAGACACCGCCAATGAAGTGTCGTCGGTAGGCAGGGGCTGCGTAGGCGCCTCACTGAGAACCGGACCACCTGTAGTCGGCTTTGGCGGGGTGTCGGTAGAGGCCGCGGACCTCGTGTGTCGGTCCTTATCTTTGCGTTTTTTAGACAAAACTGGAGTCTGAGTATCCGACGACATAATATAGTTAAATTTTTTGCCAAAATAGTGCTGGGCGAACTCCGCCCGACGCTTAATAGTGCTTTTGTTGAATGTAGCACAAAAACGACAGACTGAGACGTCGTGGTCTGGGCCTAAGCCAGGAATGCAGAGGGAATGAAAATCCTTATGCGGTATTTGCTTCCCACATGAAATACAATTATTAACTTTGTCTGACATCGGTCTGAGGCAAGAAAGGTTTCCCCAACGGGGTACTTAGCTTTCAAGACGACTTCGGTTGCAAAATTTTCGTAATTTCAGGAGCTGGCTGACCGGCACTTGCGAACTGCTTCTGCTTCGGGCACCACGCGGCAAGAAAGACTGAAGAAAATGGCGCCGGCTGGTTCTTTTATACCCCTGTCGCACTGAAGTCAGGGAAGAAGCGACGACAACCGACGCCGGACCTAGACTTTGGAATTCGGCCGACCGAGGACCCGCCTGACGGCAGGAGAACCCCATCTGTTATGACTGCAGCTGTATGCACGATGAACATCTTCCTCATTGTTTCACACAGTTGTCTTAGCTAGTTCTAGACTGTTTGCAATATATTGTTGTGTCTATCAAAATCTAAGAAAAGCTTGGCAATCTACTTCTACTCCCAGGTTGCCTAGCAAACGCATGGTTCTAGATCACACACCAAATAGTAATTATATTGGTCCAAAGAATTTCAAGCCTACTGCACTAAAAAACCTAGATAGCAGTGCCTACTGATATAAGATTCAGATGCTACTTGACAGCACTGGATGCATGAATAATTTTCAAAAAAACAGTTCCCTCAGTTATTTTCTACTGCTTTATATATTTGAATTTACAGGCACAAATTATTAAATATGCAGATACTTTATGCCACAGTAAGCTGCCACAAAACAAAAAAAAAAAATCAAAAAGTGACCATCATACTTTACCTGTTTTCTACGATGAGATAGTGGAATATGGATGCAGTTTCCACAGGCTGAATATGTATAAGAGGCAGCAAAGCCACAATTACGTGACTGAGAAGGGAACCAAGGTAGGTTTTGTCTAGACAGCGAACAAAGCAATCCCAAGCTCTGAAAAGGAGCAACATTTATTAATTCACTAAGATCTTGACTTTCAAAAACATCTTTTTTCTTACTTTTAAAACAAAAGGTCATCAAAGGATCATTCATGGGAAAAATGTTTGTAAATGTATGTTTACAAAACGCACTTTTTTGGCATTCAAGTTACGTTTTCTTAGAAACGTCTAAAAGAACATATGCAGACATAATACTAATCATGTCCTACTGAAGATTTCAAGGAATATTCTGAATGAAACACTATAAATACAATACACAGTACACTGCAGCTAGCAAATTCTCAGCTAACTTTGCTGCTTGACATCTTTTGTCTTCAGACAACACATTATTGAAAGCCCACTCTATTTTCCTGTTGGGGTTCTTCCCAATAAATCCTCTGCCAGTACCTCCTTTTTAAGCTCTGCATTCTTCTATGAAAATCCTCAGTTCCCTTCTCATTCCCCTAAGAATAACTTTTGCCTTAAGTAATCCCAGTCTGCATTGTCCTACAACGGCTTCATATCTCTTACTCACCACAGTACACTTTGCCTCACTCTCTGCCAGCTCTAACTGCTTTACTTATCCACCCTCTTGTTATACAAGGTGAACAGTCCTTTGATCTTCTTTCATCCCACAATCATTTCATTAGAGCTTTCAAAGATGCATTAACTTCTACTAGAAAACTTCAAGCTTCTCCTCATCTAAGTAAGCCTTCAAAGTTTTCACTTCCTGAAAAGTCTTCTCTCCCCAAAAAAATATGTCGAACATAAAAGTCTTTTGGTGGAATCTGCTTATCACAAGCATATTTAATGGTGAATTCTTCCCTGAATTTAATGGACCTCAGAATGCTAATCAGTATTTTCACAACAAAATCTATCAAGCTCACTGTAGATAAGTGTGCATCTTGAACCTAGTCAGACATTGTTGCTAGACAGCACATGCATATACATTACTGATCACGTGCAGGTTCAGTGTCATTTTGTAGTCAGCCAGAGTGAATGCAGGCATGAATGGAAATGCATATGTGTGTTTGAAGCAACAAGTCAGTTACTTAGCTTATGAAGTTTGAATTACTTGTTCTAGTTACAACTCCTGATGTGTTTACATACAGTAAAAGACTTGAACACATACCCAGGCTCAGTGTCTCATTTGAATACATGAGACAGTGTCAGATGGGATCCAAAGCTGAAGCAGCTTATACACCATTAGGCAAACAGAAGTGGAGAAATGTACAGGAGTGAATTCACAAACAGGTCAGCGGTTATTCAAACGTACTTAAACTCGTTTAAATGATTTTTCAGTCGCCAAATGTGTGGCAAAGCATTCAAAATGTTCAAAATAATTACAGAGAGAAACAAATGTTTGAAATAGCGACGTATTGATAAAAGTGTTTTGAAATAAATTCCAAAGCATTTAAAATGTACAAAAAGGCTAAAACATCCACATTTTTTCACAATGCATGACATTTTCACATTAACTGAAACTTTTCTAAGTATCTGAAGTGTCCAGAGTATTTGCAGTGTTAAAACAAATCAATTTTAGAGATTGTTGTGCAGTTGGGCATAATTACAAGTGCCTGGTCTACGCTTATATTTAAACAAATTTTGTTATTATAAATCAGAAAGGGCTAAACGTTCAAATCGTACTCAAAAATACCAAAAAAAATAAAATGACCTCACGATAAAGCTTCGACTTTATTCACAATAGCAGATACAAAAGGATAAAACTGGTAAGCGCTTTCTTCCCCAATTTTAAGGAACTTCATCAGACCAAGCTACCCCAAACAACAAACACAATATATATGTTTTTTAAAAAAAATCACATGACATTCTCCTATCACATGACTCAATGCTTTAACCCCTTCTTTTTTAAATAAAGTTTGAAATTCTCCGCATCGTTCATACCTGGACAATTACAAGCATTAAGTTTAATCTGCCAGCAATATTCTTTCCAATCCAACTCTTCTGCATCTAGCTTCTGACTATAATCAAGAACTTGATCAATAACAAAAAAAAAATGGAAACTATCATTATTATACCCCTTATGTTTTTGTGCTACATGTTTGGCCAAACCATTATATGTTTCAATCTCACCGCTCTCATGTGTTCAGTTCATACATCCTTCTACACAACTCTCTCGTAGTTCTTCCTATATAAAAACCTGAACAGTAGTCTCATAAGGCGACAAACTACGAATTTAGACCTACAACTAAAACTGTGCTTTAAATGGATAGCATAATTCCTAGCCTGTATAAAAATATCACGACCTTCCAAAACTAAGGGACAAAACAAACTACAACATTTTGTCATTCCCCTCATCATATCTAACTTCTCATGACTTTTATAAAAATATTCTTTTAAATGTTTTTCCCTACTAGACACAAATCAGGGCTTATCACCTATAATCTCCCTCAAATCTTCAAAACTGGTCAGGAACTTCCAATTATTCATAATAATATGTTTACTATTATTTTCATCTACTGAATTGGGTAACACACAGGCTAGGTTAAAATCCTTAGGATTTTCTTTTGATGCACTTATATTCCTACAACAGTTTTCTCCAATACGCTGACCCACACGTTGGCCAATAATTTCATTTTTAACATCTCTAAATTCTTAGGATAACCTCTAGCACAGAACTTATTTTCCATCAAATTTAAATCTTGTTCAAAGAACATTTTATCTTCCATAAGCTCACTCAACCTCTTAAATTGTCCTTTCACTATATTCTTTTTAAGGCTAGTTTTATGCATTCTATTATCATGTAAATCGCTATTACTATTTACATCTTTCTTTAAAATTCTCACTTTCAAATTGCTGGCAGAATTATAGACCAAAAGATCTGGAAAAATTAATTAAAAAAAAAAAAAAAATCACCATTAAAAACAAACTTAAAAAAATTGGATACAGTATTTTAATAAATACAACATTCAGATAATTTTTTCAACACTTCCATTCCATAAAAAAAAAAAAAAAAAACATCATCAATAAAAAGCTTACAAAAAAATCACATCTTTGAAAAATTCAGAATTATAAATGTATTTTTTTTCCCAACTAGTCATGAAAATATTGGTGTAACTGGGAGACATTACAGCTCCCATCGCCACAACATTTTTTTGCCTGTATATTTCTTTGTCAAACACAAAAAAAATATAACTCAAAATCAAATCCATCATTTCTGTTAGAAGCCTAGACTCATTACCAGTAAAAATTCTAGCACAGCAAATTTCTCTATTAACCAATTCAAGACCTTCGGCATTAGGGATGGTAGTATACAGTGAAACCACATCTGCCGTAACCAAAATAGTACTTTCATTTACTCTAACTTTAGAGACGCACTCTAAAATGAAAAGAATCTCTAATATAGGATTCACTCTTGGTCACTAGCTTTTGCAAATATTTATCAGAAAATATAGCTAAAGGTTCTGTTTTACTACCTTGGCATCCACAATCAGCCTAAAACTAGGTTCATCCACAGATTTGTGAATTTTGGGCAGGCCAAAGAAGCTCCCTAGCTTAGGCTTCCACACCCTTAGGTAGTCCACCCACTCCACAGTAATAAGACCATCCAACCACCATTCTTCAATACAAGCATCTATCATACTAAAGGCTTTCAAAACTTCAGCCCAAGACACCTTGTCATAAAACTTATCATCATCTAGCATAAATTGAATCTTGCTCAAATAATATGCCATTTCCAAAATCACCACAGCATTTCCTTTATCTGCTTTGGTAATATGAATATCTTTGTTGTTTTTTTAATTGAAATAAGGCATCCCACTCATTCATGCTTAGATTATAGTAGTAATTCTCTGCATTATTTCTTAATAGGGTCCTAACATTATTCTCACAGGTAATGAGAAAGGCCTCCAACTCAGGCTTTAAAATAGGGTTAAACAAACTGGGTTTTTTAAGAAAAAAAATCATTACAGTTCACATTTCTTTAATTGGAATTATTATTAAAAAAAATTTTAAATTCAGCTTTCTAGTAAATTCCTTCAAAGCATCAATAGTATGAATTAAATCCGCCCTTTGTTGTACAAACATTAAACCCTTACTTGACACACTTAAGTGATCAGGTAGAAGCACCATATTTGACAAGTTCACTATTTTGAAAGAATCTGTAACAGTACCTTCTTCAGTTAATTTCTCCATGCATTTCTCTGATTCTTCCACCCTCCTTTCATTTGCTTCTACCACTTTTGACGACCATAATTGTTGTTCCACTTTCCATTGCTTCTGGGCTTCCAACCTGGTCGCTGGGAAGCCTGCATAGCCACTTCCGCCCAAGTTCTGCGGCCTGTGCCGCCATCCTGGTAAACAGCGACTCGTGGAAAATTCTGCTGCCTAGGTGCCTGAAATTGCCTCTCATTAGACTTTACATCACCACAATTTCTATACAAGCCCTTCTGAGGCTCAACACATCTTCCAGAATTCGAACGCATTCTCTTGCCAGATCTCTCTTTTCCTTCACTCTCCAAAAATATTTCCGCTTCTGAGAGCGCACACTCCCTCTGCCGTTCATTCACCGAAACTGCATCATATCCCTCGTTGCTATTGGCAAACACAGTAGCTCCCACTTCATAATCATGCTTGAGTTTTCTTTTCTTAAGAAGCTCACTCTCATGAGCCATTTTATCAGAAATCAATAATAATTTGTCCTCAAAGCTCTTAGGCGAAACCACATCTTTCAGACCATTAAACAGAGCTTTGATTTTATCAGTAACATCAGATAGCAGTTTCTTTCGCTCATCAGAAAGCAGCTTAACATAATTTAGACCAGCTGTTTCATTCACCACTCTCCATGCCTCCATAAATGCCATGGAATAATTATCTCCAGTAGGAGCATTAGAGACTCTTAGTCCTCTAGGAACTCTCTCCGGATGACCAAGCATGCCTCAAAAAATATGTCCCACTGCAAATGTAGTAACTTGATCAACTCTTTTTCTAAAGCGTCAAAATTAGAGGTAACACTGGGCTCTTGTACATCTGGAGGCGTGCTTCCACAACCAAAAGGATTTTCAGGCGCCTTCAGAAAATTTTGTAAAAAAAAAAAAAAAACATCCATTTTACCAATGGAAGCTCCTTAAGAGCTAGAACTCAAGTCTCTCTTAGGTACAGCTCCCAATTCTCTGTTCACCACAGTCTCTGAAACAGCAGGTATAGCAACTGCTTTACCCATTTTTTATGGGAACCTATATTGGGCTGTGAACATATTCTCTCTACTCAGCCCTTGCCCATTGTCCAACAACACATCTCTCGGTGTCATGTAAATTAAAGCCAGAGGGAATTAAAAGAAAACTAGAATTCAACTGCGAAGCTGTACTGGATTGAATTTTGTTGTTATGGCACAGGGAGACCTGGACTGCTGGTGTTTGATAATAATATTGTAGAGAACTGGTGTGTGTTTCAGCAAGAATATATTTTCATACAGGCTGCATTTTCTGATAAAGACACACATATAAAAGCATTTATACTCATCAGTTTAGCTGGCTTGGAAGCCACTGAGAGGGAACGTTCATTTGTGTATGCACCTACTGTGTATGCAGGGGAGGGGGAGAACTGCCATACTGTGATACAGGCTAAAACACAGGAAGACCCGGAGTGCTTAAAATGTAAATTTAGAGAAATGTGTAACCCTCAAATGAATATTACGATGGAAAGGAATTTACAGTAGAGAGTCGATTATCCGAACAGTCAATTATCAGAACCGGCCTTCCATAGCTTTCGGGTAGGAAAAAAGTCTGGATATGTAAACATTATACATATTCACTTGAGCATGTTTTTTGAGCTTATAGCCAGATCATTTGTGAAAAACATTCTTTATTGTCCACTGGAATCGCTGAACGGTTGAAAAGTGTATTCCTGCATGCTAAAAAAAACATGATTTTAGACATTTTTTATCTGGTTCATTTATATGTTTGATTATCCAAACAGTTTGATTACCCAAACTACCCTAGGTCCCAATTAGTTTGGATAATCGACTCTCTACTGTATTTTACATAAGCTGCATCTACCCATATACCCAGGTCCTTAAATGAGTCTACAGTTTCAATCATTGTGTGCTGTATTAAATATTTACCTTTCAATTTATGTCTCCCAAATCTTATAAGCTTAGTTTCTAACGTATATATCAGCATATTATTCTCCTGTGTCCAAATGGTCAATTTAGTCAAGTTATTTTGCAGACATGTCTTATCTGTAACACATGTAATCAGTTTACCCAATTTCAGGTCGTATGCATATACATTATACTGTAGAACACCTTAGATGAAAAAGTTAGGTCTGAAAGAAACAATCTGAACAAGTAAGGGCCTAGGACAGAGCCCTGTGGGATACCCTGAGTGTAGCCAAGGATTTCACTTGTACATTTGCTGTATGATACTTGCCACGTCCTAATTGTAAGCCATGCAGCTATCTTATTAAGAGTATATCAGTACCTAGTTGTTCTAATTTATTGATTAGTGTTCTGTGTATGACCCTATCAAATTAAGTTAAATATATATAAATTACATCACAGCACAATTTTTCGTTCATAGCTATTATATTGTTATAGAACATCATGTTACACGTGGTAATAAATCAATTTTCAAAATACGCATGCTGATATATGGTTTCAAGTCCCAGCCTATCCAATTCTGATGATAACTTATCCAATATTACCTTCTCCCTTATTTTTTCTACAACATGAAAGTAGACTTAAGGGTCTATATGACTCTGGGTTTGTCCTACTCTCCCTTTCCCTTAAAGACCGGTTTAATAAAAGCATGTTTTGGCTAGGCTTACATAGACCCTAGGGCCAATAGCCTAGTACCTACCTATGAACCTATGTCTCCAATCTTGAGGAATCTCCCCATATTTACATGAGGTAATGAATAATACATATAATGGTACTGTAAGATCTTGCTGAAGTGTCCTCAGGTCATTGTTGCTAATTCTGTCCCCTCTATGTGCTTTGTTTAAGATCCAGTTTGCGCAGTTTTTTTTTTTCAATATAATCTAATTTGATTCCAGTTTCTGAGGTTAACTGGATGCCACTAGGACAACTTATCACCCCTTTTGTGGAGCCAAACTGTTTTGCATAAGATTTTGTAAATATATCTAACATCTGTTGTGTCTGAGAATAAATTTTAGAATCTGCACAGTATCAATTCTCATGTCTTTACTCCTTCCACATCTTATGCAACTATAAAAAGATTTCCTATTATGCTCAATATGTCTACATAACTTTTCTTCAAATTCTTCTTGACCTTGTCTCACACTATGCTTAATCCATTTGTCCAGCTTGTTTATTTCAGTTTTCAAAATTGTAGTTCAACCTCTCTACCATTTCTTATATTTTATGTCTCTCACCTTAATCAGATATCTTGTTCTTTTGGAAATATATCCCCCTAATGTTGTACGCCTAGATCCTGATGTTAAACATTTTTTTTTATTTTTGCACTTAGACAAATTCTCTTTCAAAAAACTTTCCACATTCCATCTACAGTTTGTCCACTGAACACCTCACTCCAGTTAGTTTTACATAGTGACAACTGTTTTGATTTCATAAAATCTGTAATTAACCTTCTGTGCATTGGTTTACATTTTAGTTTGGTAGAATTATCTAGCAACAAATTAGCCTTTATAGCCCCACGATCACTGCGCATCAATGGGGGTAAAACTTGATATGAAGTGACAGTAATTTCTTTCTGTCCCCTGGTAGATTTTTTTTTACAATCTGAAGCAATTGTTCCTGAATATATGCTGTGAATAATTTCATTACTAATGTTGTTTTATCAATATTATTCCAGTCTGTTTCTGGTAAATTTAAGTCTCTAGCTAATATTATTCTTCCCTCCTGTCTTTCTCTTTTTTCTTATAGTAATGTTCTTCAATCCTTCCACTTTCAATTTTGATTTCTTCCTTTTCACTTACCCCTTGCCTTTTTTCCCTACCTTCTCTATTGGAAAAATTATGTCTTTTTCTGTAGACTGAAGGTTTTCTGAAAAATATTATCATTCCTGTAACCTGTGTGTTACATAACGCAGTGTCCTTTTTAGTATGCATTCTCTTTACTTTATAGACATTAATCAGTTTCCTTTTATTCCTTGTTATTTGTTGTGAACTTCTTCCTTTCTTTCTTTTTTATTTCCTTCTAAACAATCCAGATCCTCAAATTGCTGAATACTTGCATCCAGAATTCCAAAGTTGTCAGGGGCATAGTCTTGTTTCATAGGGGTTGAATGAATGACCTTTACAGACAAATAGATGCATCATTTCCTAAATGTGTTTTATTTGTTCTTTGCCTAAAAAGAAGTTTTATACTCAACATAGCTTTCCATCTGTGTTTTGTTCCAATCTTGGAACTGATACAGCTGTTACTAAAGCTCGAACCAGCCAAAAACTCTCAAGCTCCACCTCTACCCAGAACCCCCTTCTCTCAATTACTTCAGACCTCTTTTGCCTCTTTCCGAAAATGGTCACGTTTAGCTACTACTCTAGAGCGCTAGTGGGTTTAGGTAAATTTTTGTCTTTTTTCTTATAGTTTGTCTCATTTCCCTTTTCTTCTTTCTTGTTACACTTGGTGTATTTCTCAGAGTATTATCATTGATACTTTTTCCCTTTACACTTTTGTGTATTTCCCACTGTCATTGCTGATAGTCCCCCCCTCTCTTGTAGTCCTTTTCTCATTCCTGTACACACTTGTAGTCCTTTTCTCATTCCTGTACACACTTGTGTATGTCTACAACTATCATCTCTGCTGGTCTGTTTTTCCCTTTTTTCTTTCCATCTTAAAATATAAAAATATAAGTAAAAATTCTCTCTCTTCTGCTCTCGTTTTCCCTTTTTTTTTGTGGAGTGAGATTTACATAGCAGTTTTCTCTAACTGTTTTTCCCTGCTTGGCATGGCTGAGAAGTATAAAGGCCCCTCTGGCTTCAAGAAATGCCAGAAGTGTAGCCATAAAATTCCCTCATCAGACTTTCATTTACTGTGTGTGTATTGCCTTGGTCCTCACCATTTACAAGAACATTGTAGCATTTGTCACACCTTTAGTTGCCGTGCTTTAGTGGAAAGGAGGAATAAGCTTATTTTTCAAAGGATTTCTCCCTTCAGCTTTTGTTGAAGCCTTATCTGCTAGAGATAAAGCTAGGACAGATTTTTAATCTTCTCCTTTGTCATCTGTAGAAAAATCCAGAAGCCAAAAAATTACAGACCTCAACTTTGAAAGTTCCCATGGAACTGAAGGCCTCTGCTGTTGACACTCCAGTGCCGACATGCATTTTGGCACAGATTACAATTCTGAGCTCTTCGACTTCGAAGGCCTCAATACAAAAAGTGACTGCTGCTTCACCTGACAAGACCACTTTGCCTACAACTACCTACTCTCTGTCTACTGATCCCGTTGCTGGGAAGTTTCCAGAGGTATTTTTGCAGCGGCCTAAGTCTTCTTCCACATCATCTGTCCACTCCACCAAAAGCCTTTCAGAACTCAACGTGGAGAGGCTAGTGAATAAAATTTTATGGGCTAGAAGGCTTTCAGACCCTTCTTCGATACAGACTCTGTCTGGTACTGAAACTTTCTTTAGACCATTAACTACTCCTCCTCTAACCTCCTCGGAGGTCTTAGAGTCCTCAGTTCCAGACCTCCCGACACTGTCTGTACTATCTCTGGAGTTAAGTTTCTTTGGAGCCAGTAGTTACCCTGAGCTCTTAGGTTGTTTCTGAACTGGAGACTTCCCAGAGCCATGGCTACCCAGCCTATTTTGGGGGCCAAGTTTCAACTCCTGGTTTTTTGGAGCTGTCCCTGCTCCTCAAAGCTTCGGCTCCGGCTTTGGTCTCTGGGGTTGGTTCTTTGGAGCAGGGAGTGACCCCGGTTCCAAAGCAATCTTTGTCGGTTCTGGGCTCCCTTGGGCCCTTTTTCCTTGTAGAGACTCAGTATGCACCTTCCCTCTCGGAACAGTACCCCCCCCAGTTCTGTTATTCCTCCTGTATCTCCACCGGGACAGCGGGGGCTGAATCCTCCAGTATCACAGGCAAAGGTATTGTCATCTTCTGATACCTCCCCAGATTATCCCTCTGAGGAGGTCCCTCCAAAGATGTGCAAGAGGAAGCACTTGGGATTCCCCATGGGAATCAGTCATCGAAGTCAAAGATTCTGATGAGGGGGAAGGGGACTCACGGTCACCCCCAGAAGCAGTTTCATTTAGAGACATCTTCAAAATTTTAAAGCAAAACTCCAAAAACCCTTTCTCTGAGTAATCTTTTTACCTGGAGGCTTTTGGCACCCACCCATCTACCTCTTGGGTGGCTTCGCCTGCTGATGAACTCATTCAGTTGATTTCTCAGCAGGCATGGAAGGCTCCAGATACCACTGAGCCCATCCCCAAAAGACCGGATAAGAGTCTTTGCTCTACAGAAGATAAACAGTTTTGGGCTAAGGGGTTGGATGTAGATGCTATGGTCATAGTGGCAGTCACTAAAAAGGAACCTGCTGAGGAGAGTTCCTCCATCCATCTGCCCAATAGGGAGTCTTGGGCCATGGAGACATTTGGGAAGTGGGTATACGCTTCATCGACCTTCGCCATAAAGTCTTTGAATTTTTTGGCACATTTCACCAGACTCCAATGGGATCTGATTAAAGAGTTGTCAGACACCCTGAGCAGGAGCCGTAGCTGAGGGAGTCCAGTCAGCTACCCTGGAGTCTGTGTCCAGTTCATACATGAGGCTGATCGCTCATACAGCTGAAGGGACATCTAGAGCAGAGGGTACAGGCGTAGCCATAAAAAGACATGCCTGGATGCGTCCATGTGACTTTGCAGAACTAAGTCTTCTTTCGTCAATGCTCCTTTTGACAAAACATCTTTGTTTGGCCCTAAAGTAAAAGTGACTTTATCCAGGTGTGAGAAGGATGGTAAGACCCTTTCTGCTGTGGGCATACATTTCTCCATCCCCCTCAAAGGTCCTTTTCCTAGGAACCAGAGGAGTGGTGCAAAAATGTGGTTCAAGAAATCCCAAGGGCCTTTCCAAGACACATGTGGAGGGAGTTCCCTCACTGGTGAGAGGGGGGGCCAAAATGGAAGACACCGCCTCGTGGCAGGGGTATACTCCGCAAAACCAGGGCTTCGGGGATTCTTTCCCAGGCAAGCCCTTTTACCCTTCCTAAAGGGAAAGCCAATTGCCTTCCTCTGGAGGTAGTTGGGGGATGCTTATCCCTGCACCCAAATGCCTGGCTAAACTTAACAAAAGATTCCTGGGTGCAATGGATCGTATCCAGAGATATCATTCCCCTTTCTCAACCCTTACCCCCCGTTCAAAAAAAAAATCGCTTATGTTCCACCTAAGCAGAGGGATTCGGCAGTGCAAAAAATCCAGAAACTGATGGACAAACCAGTCATCCAACAAGTCCTACCAGCCCAAGAAGGATCTGTAACCTACTCAAAATTTTTTTTATTGACAAAAAAGAGAGGGGACTGGAGACCAATTTTGGATCTCAGTGTACTGAACAAGTCAGTTTAACAAAGTTCCAGATTGTCACGGTACAGTCTATCCTCCCCTTTCTGAAGAAAGATGACTGGATGTGCTCAATAAACCTTCAGGATGCGTATTACCATATAAAAATGAGCAAATGCTCCAGAAGGTTCCTCCGCTTCTGGCTGGGAGCCAGTCATTACCAATTCAGAGTACTACTCTTTGGACTTGCCACAGCCCCCAAGGTGTTCATCAAATGCCTGGCAGTGGTAGCAGCTCACTTGAGACTGTAAGGATTCAGAGTGCTTCCTTACTTGGAAGAATGGCTCATAACTGCTTTGACCAAGCATCAATTAATAGTAGCCAGAGACTACACCCTCCACACCTGTGCCCATCTTGTGGATTACCATCAATCTAGAAAAGTCACATTTAACCCAGACACAAAATTTAGAATTCATAGGGACAGTACTGAATGCTAAAACAATGAGAGCATCTCTTCCTCCAGAAAGACATCAGAGAATTGTGGTTCAGGTTCGAAAGTTAATTCACAGGAAGAAGGTTTGAGCACGATTAGTCTTGCAAGCTCTATGATCCACGACAGCTTCCATAATTCTAGTCTCATTAACTAGGTTACATATGAAAGTTCTGCAGTGGCTACTAGCTTCCCAGTGGTCTGTCCATCACCCAGTGTCAGACCAAATCTTAATCACCAACCATTGCAAAACAGACCTTCTTTGTTGGATGCACTCCTAGCAAATTATTCACGGTTGTCTCTTTTTCCAGAGCCCACGGCCATTTTGACCACGGACGCCTACCAGATGGGGTGGGGGAGGGCATTATCTGGGCAAGGCGATCCAAGACATTTGGTCCCCATTAGAGACCAATTTGCACATCAATGTCCTGGAGATGAGCACGGTGCTTCTTGCATTGCACACCTTTCAGACATATCTTCTTCAGGGAACTATTGCAATTCAAACAGACAATATGTCAGTGGTTTGGTACATCAGCAAAGAGGGAAGAATCCCTCAGACTGTGGGAGTGGGAGATCTTGTCCAACCGCTTTCTAAAAGCAATGCACATTCCAGTGTGATTGCAGACAAACTGAGCAGATGCATCCTTCAGCCTCACTAGTGGTCTCAGTCTAGAAGTGGCGAAAATTATATTCTATCATTAGTGTCAACCTTGTTGCAAACTGTTTGCCCCTCCCCTAAATAACAAATGCAGCAATTACTTTGCCATGCCCCCCCCCCCCCAGAAAGTCACCCAGAGATGTTCTCCTCCACGAATGGCCCCTCGGTCTACTATATATCTTTACCTCGGTACCTCTAATTCCCAAATTTTTACAGAAAGCGCTCAGGTTGAAGAGTACAGTAATCCTCATTGCCTCCTTTTGGCCTCAACAGATTTGGTTTCCCTTTCTTTGGCTTTACTTGATTCGTCAACCTTGGATTCTGGACCCAGTGCCAGAGCTCCTGTCCCATCTAGATGGCCTTGTTCACTCAAACATTTCAAACCTCAAGCTGACTGCATGGTTCCTCCATTTCCACTAATTGCCAGGCGTCCTAATCTGTCCTCTCCAGTATGTCATATCCTTTTATTGGCTTATAAATCTTCTACTAGAAAACTGCATTTAGTAAGTGGAAGAGATTTACAATTTGGGCCCATGAAAAACAGATGATCCCTTCTCTGCTTCAGCTGAGCATGTTTAAAATTTCTTAGCATCTCTGTTCAGTGCTGAAGCTTCTCCATCCATCAAAGTATAATTTGCTGTGATTTCTAATTTTCAAAATGATTTAGAAGAACATACTTTAGCCTCCCTCTCACATATTTTGTAAATCATTATTAAGAGGCACACTTTTGTTAAAACCCCTGTATAAAGATCAGACTCCTCCTTGGGACCTGAACTTAGTACTACAGGTGGTAATACATTCCCCCTTTGAACCCTCTGTGGAATGCGTCCTGAAGTTTTTATCTTGGAAGACATTATTTTTGGTAGTCATTATTTTAGCCAGAAGAATTTCACAAATCCAGGCCTTATCATCTGAAACTACTTACCTAGTTTTCCATAAGGATAGGGTATCTTTACAAATGAACCCTTCCTTCCTGCCCAAAGTAATATCTGAGGCTAACATTAATCAGTCTATTAATCTAGCAGTCTTCTTCTCTAATCATTCTAAAAAAGGAGAATACGCTCTAAATTTACTAGACGTCCATAGACAATTACATTTCTGTCTTCACAAAACAAAAACTATAAGGCAATCAAGTCAACTGTTTGTTTCTTTTTTTTTTTACTGCAAAGCTGGGCAAGGCAGTCAGAAATATTACCTTCTGTAAGTAGCTGAAAAAATGTATTTCTTTAATTTATGATAAAAATAGATTATCCTTGCCTAAATCTGTCAAAGCACATTCTACAAGGTCTGTAGCCACTTCACCAGTCTTCCAGTCTAGAGCTTCTATGGATGACATATGTGCAGCAGCTACTTGGGCTTCTCCCCATACTTTTATTACTCATTACAAACTGGACTTGGTCTCTAGGGGAATAGCATTCTTTGGCTTGATGGTGCTCAGGAATATCCTTCTGCGAGTCTCCTAAGTTTTTAGGTAGCTAGGGACTCTGTCCCATCTGCCAAGGATAAAATGAAGATTGACAGCATCAGATAAAAAAAAAATACGTACTCACCATAACGTTCCAAAGTTCTCCAAGCCATGCAAGTTACACAAGTGCAATTATCATCAAGTCAAGATTTATTTCTAATTGTAAGCAAATCATCCAACTTTCGATATAAGGAACACAGATCATCAGTGTTATCAGCTGTTACCTTTAAATATGCATAGCATTTATAATCTGTACAAGATATTTATGCATTAGCAAATCCTTAACTGCATACTCATTTAAGGAATCCATATTCAGCTTCAAATTAATAAAATATTGTAAAAGAAAAGAATAATTAAAATCAGTAACCACAAAACTCAGAGAGAACTTAAATCAACCTCTGTGACTAAAGTCACACAAGAAATATACAATTAAATACTAAAGTACAAGTAAAGTTTTTCTGACCATACAAGTTCTGGAAGACAGACAAAAGCTGTAATTCCTTTATGTCGTATGCAAAGGCAAGCAGTAGCTTCTGCTCACTAGTGTTCGGAGTCGCACTTCTTTTTAGCAGTAAAGATAAATAAATCACAAACCACATCAGATTGTTTAGACATGCTCTGGATACAGATTTTTGAGAATGCCACTTGGGATAAATGTTGCCAGTGAAGTATTTCATTGTGTAAAGTAGCAAAACGTTTTCTGGTTATCTATGTGCTATTATAGTAGATGGCATTATTGTAAGGGGCAATGGTAAAGACAAACATGATAGAAATCTCTGAAAAGTTCTAGACCATGCATGTGAAGTCATTCTTAAACAGGATTGTAAATTCAAACTGAAAGTTACTTATGTGGGACATTTGTTTACCACGTCTGGCTTACAACCAGATCTGTCTCAGCAAACAACAATTCTTGAAATGCCAGTTCCAGAGAATGTCACATTTTTACAATGTTTTCTTGGTATGGTTAACTATTTAGGAAAGTTCATCCCAGACTTGAGTGAGCTTTCAGCACTGATACGAGAGTTAACACACAAAAATGTTAACTGTTCCTGGTTGGAATAACATCAAAGAGCATTTGATATTCTGAAGAAAACTGACAGTCCACCCACATTTGAGATATTACGATGTTCTCAAGCCTGTAACTTTCTTGTGATGCTTCAAAGTACGGCCTTGGTGCAGCATGTCTTTACAGGCATACCAGTAGCCCATGCGTCCAGAACTTCAACTCAAAAAGAAATGTAGTATGCACAAATAGAGAAAACTCTTTTAGCAGTAGTGTTCGCATGTTTGAAGTTCAAGTGATTTCATTTATGGAAGACCTATCCAAATAGAGACTGATCACCAACCTCTAGTGATGATTTTGAAAAAGCCAATACATCCAGCCCCAGCATGCTTGCAATGCATGATGTTAAAATTGCAAAAGTACAATTTCAATATTGTCTGTAGAAAAGGCAAATATCTATACCTTGCTGATGCTTTGTCATGAGCATCCAAACAGAACAGTATGAAAATGAGAAAGCAGACTTTGAAGTCATGGAAGTCAGACATTTTTCGTCATCACTTCTTGATGAACTCAGAAATCAGAGTTTCAGACCAGATTCTCCAGAAGCTGAAAAACATTATCAGTCAAGGATGGCCAACACAACAAACCAGTTTACCAATAAACATACAGCAGTATTTTCCTTACCGAGACGCGCTCATAATGGAAGATGGAATTATCATGAAAGGTCCTAAAGTGGTAATTTCTAAAGCATTACAACAGGAATCTATCATAATTCTGCATCATGGTCACCCAGGTACTGATTCAACCAAAAGAAGGGCAAGAGGTTTAGCATGTTGACCTTCTATGTCAAAAGATAAAGAAAAGGAAACTCTAGCATGTTCAATTTGCAACAGCACTAAACAGCACCGACAAAAAGAACCACTTCAGCTAAACCAGATTCCTGAATTACCATGGTCGACAGTTGCTACTGATATTTTCAAATGGAATGGTCAATATTAGTGTTATCAGACTCTTATTCAAATTGGTTTGAAATTTACCTTTTTCCGAACTTAACGTCCAGCACGGTCATTTCAAAATTGAAGAGAAATTTTTCTGACTATGGTAGTCCGCACAAAGTAATTTCTGACAATGGTGTACAGTTTACAAGTCAGCAGTTCAAGAAATTTGCTGAGTCTTGGGACTTTGTCCATGTTAATAGTCATTCTGAGTATCCACAATCCACTGGATTAGCAGAGCGTGCAGATCAGAGTGCAAAACATTCGTTGGAGAAATCCAAGAGAAATGGTACTGACGTTTTCCTTAACTTAATCTCAGAAAAATTCTCGAGATAACTTCCTTGGTTCACCTGCTCAGAGACTGATGTCCAGACAGACTAGAACAACTCTTCCGATCAGTAAATAAGAAGTTATGTACTCACCATAACGTTCAATCCGAGTAGGTAAACTTCATTTGTCAGCAACCTATGGGATTCGGATCCAACCTCGGATCCGAGCCGGCAGTTTTCAACAGCTTTAGATCCGAGCTCTAAGCTCCCCCCCTACCCATAATCTCCTGCCAGCCCTGACTGACCTCAGATCATGTTTGCCCAAAAGCAGATACTGCCTGAAGACTAACACTTTCAAGATAAGTGGGTAACACCCATGGACCTCAGTATGAAAAAATTCATAAGTGAGGGGGCAGGAGGGAGGGATGGTTGCTGACAAATTAAGTTTACCTACTCAGATGGAACGTTATGGTGAGTACATAACTTCTTAATCTGAAGTAGTTAACTTCATTTGTGCAGCAACCTATGGGACAGAGTCCCCAGCTAACTGAACCTTGGGCGGCCTTCATGGAAGGATGTTTCGGAGCACTGCAGAGCCAAAGGATGCTCTCCCGCTGGAGATAGTCCAATTTATAGTGATTGATAAAGGTATGAGATGAGGCCCAAGTGGCTGATGAACAAATATCATCCAAAGAGACTCTAGCTCTAAAAGCTGCAGAGGTAGACATAGACAGAGTAGAGTGGGCATGGACTCCCTGAGGTGCGGGCCTGCCAGAACTTTCATATGCTAAAAGGATACACTGCGAGATCCATCTATACAGCGTGACTTTAGACACAGATTTACCCAAGTTAAATTTGGCAAAGGAGACGAACAACTGGTCAGATTGCCAATGCCCAGATGTCCTGTGGATGTAGAAGCGAAGTTGTCTATGCACATCCAGTGAGTGTAACTTATATTCCCCTTTGTTCTGGTAATTAGGAAAGAAGACTGGTAGGTTGATGGACTGGTTAATACTCGATTCAGAGGCAATCTTGGGAAGAAAGGAGGGACTGGTCCTGAGGTAAACTCTATCCTTGTGAAAAGTCAAATATGGGGGTTTTACGCAGAGGGCCTGTAGTTCGGAGACCCTTCGAGCCGAGGTGATCGCGACAAGAAAGGCAGTTTTCCATGACAAGACTTTAAGATCTACTGAAGCTGCAGGCTCAAACGGGGGAGCTGTTAAGGCCTGAAGCACCAGCGTTAAATCCCAAGGAGGGACTACATCCTTCACTGGAGGTCTGAGCAGAAAGGTGCCCTTCAAAAAGGACTTACACAATTTCGTGGTGATCAAAGGGCCCAGTTCATTTCCCACATGATAATGAGAGATAGATGCTAGTTGAACCTTGACTGTGGAGGAGCTAGCCCCCTGATTTAACAGCCCTGACAGGAAGTCTAATACTGCTGGCAAAGGAGCTGTGAAAGGATCCAAATTTCGACGTTCAGCCCAAATGGAGAAGCGTTTCCATTTGCTACTATAGACCTTTCTAGTAGAGGGCTTGTGCGCTGCTACTAGAATAGTTTTAACTGGGGAAGAGATACCGGGAGTCCTAGCTACAAATGGAACTGGAGCAACCAAGCTGTGAGCTTGAGACTGTCCAGATTCGGGACTGGGAGATCTGGGGGTGGGATATTAGATCCGGACGGTGATCCAGAATCCAAGGGGGATTCACCAGATGAGACCAAATGTAAGGGAACCAAGGTTGACGAGGCCAGAATGGGGCAATGACGATTATCCTGCTCCCCAACCTGCTGGCTTTCTGCAGAAACTTCTGCATCAGAGGAAGAGGAGGGTAAGCATAAAGTAGACCGGGAGGCCAAGCATGCACCAGAGTGTCTCTCGGAGGTTCCCCGGAGGGGGAGATGAGAGCGAAGTATTCGTGACATTTTGTGTTCGCGGGAGAAGCAAAGAGATCGCAACAAGGTTGACCCCATACGGCGAAAATCTGATTTGCTATCTCGGAATTCAGAGACCACTCATGTGGTAACAGGATGGGGCGACTTAGTCTGTCCGCTAGGATGTTGGACTGTCCCGGAATGTGCGTTGCTATGAGAAAGTGGTTGGTGGAGATCGCCCATTCCCACACCGTCATGGCCTCTCGACAGAGTGGGTAGGACCTGGTTCCCCCCTGTTTGTTGATGTACCAGACAACAGACATATTGTCTGACTGAATCGCAATAGTTCCTACAGGAAGAAGGTGCTGAAGTGCTTGCAGCACTAACAGCACTGCCCTCATCTCTAGGACATTGATATGCAGAGGGGTCTCCGTGGGGTCCCACGTGCCTTGGACTGTCCTGCCCAAACAATGCCCCCCCACCCGAGGCGGGAGGCATCCGTGGTCACTGTGGCTAGGGAAGCGGCCATAGAAAAGGGGCGTCTTTCCTGGAGATTCGGAGATTGGAGCCACCATAAGAGGGCCCTCTTGCAAGCCCTGCTGAGGGGAATGGGATGGCTCAGAGGAAATTGAAGGAAGGACCACTGGACCTGGAGGGTCCATTGCAAGACCCTCATGTTCAAACGTGCCATTGGCAAAAGGCTGGTTGCCGCCGCCATCGAGCCTAGAGCTCTCAGGACCAATTCCGCCGGAGGAGCTGGAGAATGTAGAATGGCCTGCACATGTAACCGCAGGGTTCGTAGCCAGTCTGTGGTCAAGAAAGCTAGGAGCTGGTTTGTGTCTAATCTTGCCCCTATGAAGTCTATAGTCTGAGTCAGGGTAAGAGACGACTTCTCTATGTTGATAGTGATCCCAGACGGGCAGCTAGTCATCCAGGTACTGGTAGACCTGGATTCCCTGAAGTCTCAGGTGGGCCACAATCACTGCTAACACTTTGGTGAACACCCTGGGGGCTGTGGTGAGACCAAAGGGAAGGACCCTGAATTGAAAATGACTGGCTCCTAGCCGGAATTGGAGGAACCTTCTGGATCGCCTGTCCATCAGAATGTGGTAGTACGCATCCTTGAGATCTATAGAGCACATCCAGTCGTTCTCCCGCAAAAGGGGGAGAACAGATTGAAGGGTGACCATGCGGAACTTCTCTTTGGTTACTGAAAGGTTCAGGGAGGAGAGGTCAAGGATAGGTCTTAAGTCCCCCGTCTTTTTTGGCACCAAAAAGAACCTTGAGTAAAACCCCGACCCGCACTGGTCTGGGGGGATGTGTTGGATGGCTCTTTTTTCCAGCAACTGTTAAATTTCTGTTGCTGCGGCCTCCCTCTGATCGGGTGGGACATCGGGGAGGTATCTGGGGCTGCGTGGGTAAACAGAAAAGGGAATCTGATATCCTCTGGATATAATGCAAAGCACCCAGCGGTCTGCCCTTCGAGAAACGCCCCCCGACTGCCTCATGAGTGGAGCAGTCGGGCAACCCCTCAGAGGTGTTGCGTGGGTTGGTCCGAGAAGGGTTCTCTGGATCCAAAGTTGTGCGGGCCCCCTCTGCCTCTAGGGCGACGTCCACCCTGCCCTCTTCTGCCGAGGAAGGGCTGGGAGTCCGGAGCGGGACGGGACTGTTGCGACTTCCGGAACCACATCTTCTTCTGTCCCTTTTGGTTCTTGGAGAAGGACCTCTGGGGAACAGAGAAGCGGACTCCGACGGCAGACAACGTCTTCCCGTCCTTCTCGCTCTGGACCAAGGTATCGCGAACCGTTTTGCCAAAGAGGGCAGAAACATCGAAAGGGACATTAGCGAAAGATGCCTTGAAGGGTTCCGCAAAATCACAGTGCCGGAGCCAGGCCTGACACCTCATGACAAGGCCCTCTCCGCTAGCTCTAGCGGCTCCCTCCGTGGCATGGGATACAAGCCGCATAGAGTTGTTTGATATGGATCGTAGAGTGGCCATCCGGGTGGAGTGCAAACGTTTGTCCTCCGCCGACATGGACTCGGGGGGGGGGGGGTGACGCAGTGTACTCTTTGATAAGGTCCCGCTGCAGCCAAAGCACATGTGCCATGTAGTTCAGCGACCTCACAGAGAAGGTAGACGAACGAAAGACCCGTTTCCCTAAATGGTCCATCGACCGAGACTCTTTGTTCGGGGGATGAACCGAGGGACTCTCTTGAGCTAGTTCCCTCTTGGTGGCAGCCGCCATCAACATGGCATCTACAGGGGGACCCTTACTCCACTATGACTTGTCAGAGGGTGGGCTAAGAATTTTGTCCGGGCGCTTGGGGACTGGCTCCACAGTGTCCGGTTCCTTCCATGCCCTGGTAGTAATCAAATCTACCAGGCGGTCGGCCGGAGGGGACACCCAAGAGGTAGACGGGCCTGCTTCAAACGCCTCGAGGAACACGGATTCGTCCGAGGGAGGCTTTGGGGCAGACCACCCCCCCTTTATCCTGAGCATCTCCATGATGTCACCAAATGAGACTTTGGGGGATGATCTTGGGGAGCCTTCCCCCTCCTCTAAATCCGTGTCCACAGTCAAGGACTCGGGGGAATCCAGGTGCCTCCTTTTGCACTTTCGCTTGTGAGGAACCTCCTCGGGGGGGGCTGTCCGATGAGGTCTCACCAGCCACGTCTTGTTCCAAAGGAACGACCTGGGACGTCAGAACAGGCTGTCCCTGGGGCCGGGAGATGGAAGTCGGGCCCAATTGAGAATGAGTGCAGCGTGGAGCCGTGGCAAGGGCCGGGGGCCTGGAATCTCTCGACAGGGCCCTCTCCACCACGTCGAATGCCAAGGGAGAGCTGCTCTCTCTGGGATCCGAAAGCAGACCCTCCCTTGGATCCGACGGATGGATCGGGGCCGGCGCCGAAGCGATCAGATCAGACGGACCAGTAAGCTCCGTCCTGGACGGAGCCGAAGGCATACAGATACCGCCAGATCCGAAGCTCAGCCCTTGGCTCCGAGAGCTCGGATCCAAAGAAAATGGACCAGACAGACTCGAGGGAAGTGTCAGTGCCGAAGTACCCGAGACTATCGGCGCCGACACACCCCCGGCTCTAAGGCTGCCCGGCTCCAAAGACTCCGAGCCCGGGAAGCGGGACGGAGAAGGAGCAATCAGGGCAAAAAAAGGGGGGGGGAGGCAGGAGCACTCCCATCTGCAGTTGGGCCTGGAGGAATCTTCTCATCATCCGGTCCAAATCTGCATCCGTGAGACTTCGAGTGGATCTCGATGAGGCCACATAGGCGGGACGGGAGTGTTGCCTTGATGACCTCGAAGGAGATCGGATCTCCTCCTCCTCAGGACCCGGTGAGAAGCACAGGGACAGGATCCGAGACGGAGGCGACCCAGAAGTCCTGGAGGGAGAAGACTGCTTAGCAGGGGGGGGCTGAAGCAGAGGCCTTGGCCCGCCGCTTGTGGTGCTTCTCCCTCCTTTTCTCTTTCCTGGCCTCCCTCTCCTCCGGGCCTAAGGCAGGAGGTTGAGTCCCGGCCGGGGGGAGGGAAGCAGGTGTGGCAGCCGACGCAGCGGGAGCCACAGGAGGACCGGAGGTAGAAGCTGAATCCGGGGTCAGAAGACCCGCCAGGATCAGCTTGGACCTCCGGTCCTTGAGTGCCCTGGGGTTGAACGCTGCACAGATGGAACAACCAGAAGACAGGTGTTCAACTCCAAGGCACAACACACACCGAGTGTGGCCATCCGCCGAGGACAGCTTATGGCTACACTCGGTGCACTTAGAAAAGATCAATTTTGGGGCCTCAGCCATTTAAACTAAAAGAAAACACACACGTTAGGCCCCAAACACACACACACACAACCCTAACGGAACCACGAAGGATGGGGGAGGTAAAAGACCAAAAAAAAAATATATAGTTAAACTATAGAGGTTTTATAAAAGGGACCTGTAAACACAAACAACCAAGAAAGGAGAGAAAAAGGTAATTTTTTTCCTCACAAAAATCTCGAAGGCTTGGAGCTGTAGATCAAGCTGCTGTTGGGTAACCGCGGCAAACTAGATCTGAGGTCAGTCAGGGTTGGCAGGGGATTATGGGTAGGGGGAGGAGCTTGGAGCTCGGATCTAAAGCTGTTGAAAACTGCCGGCTCGGATCAGAGGTCGGATCCAAATCCCATAGGTTGCTGCACAAATGAAGTTAACTACTTCAAATCAATTGTTAGTACCAAATGGAAAGAACAAAAGAATGGTCAAAACTCAACTTTCGAGAAAACATCAGTCACAAAGTTGTACTATGGTAAGTGCAGTAAACCACTTAGACCATTAAGACAAGGAGAAGTGAGAATGCAAACATCTAAACGATATAACAGAGTGGGAATTGTCAAGAATATTTGTGAAGAACAGATATTTTATATCATACAATCTGAAGGAAAGGATTTCAGAAGGACTCAAAGAATGTATTACCAGTTTCAGAACCAGTGACACAGCAGAAAGCCTGTGCCGATGACTCTACACCTGTTTGAATTCCAGAGGACAGTGTACTTTCCTCAAATACTCCTGATGTAATCTCCAAAGTTCCAGTTATGAAAGAATCCCCAGAGACTGTACCTGTTGCTAAACCCAATCAAAGTTTTTATGTGACCAGAGCAGGTAGAATTTCCAGACCAAGTCCTAAATAAACTTGGGCTTGAGTTCAAATTTGTTGTTGAAATGATGATGTGAGATCTAGCTTGTAAAATGTCTTGCCCTCCAATTGCATGTTGAACAAATTAAAAAGGGATGATGTAGATCAGTGTGTATCTTGAACGTAGTCAGCCACAGTAGCTAGATAGTACATGCATAAAAGTTACTGAGCACATGCAGGATCAGTGCCATTTTCTTCAGTCAACCAGACTGAATGCAGGCATGAATGGAGATGCACATGTGAGTGTTGAAGTAACAAGTCAGTTAGTTAAGCTTATGAAGTTCGAAGTACTTGTTTCGGTTACAACTACTGATGTATTTATGTACAGTAAACGACTTGAATGCATACCCAGCCTCAGTGTCTCATTTGAATACATGAGACATGCAAACACTAATGACGTCCAAGAAAGCAGCACACCGATCAATAGGTTGATTACAGCACTCCCAGTGTGACAACTGTAACTGAGAGAAAAAAAATACCAGTGAACCTATCTAATTAGAATTAAAAGTTTCTGGCTAGTAATAATACTGCCCAAATGTCAACAAAAAAGAAATGTGGAGAAAGTTACAGAAAATCAACCAGAAAAAAAGAAGAGAAAACTATAGCTAAAAAGAATCTTGAAGCTGTTCAACAAAAAACAGTTCAAGTTTCAGCTTTGGTACAGGACATGGCTTACTGTAATTTAAATGAAAATGTTTCAAATGCCTCAGGAGGTGCTTACATTAAGTAAAAGGCTGAAGGAATATACGCGCGCGCGAGTGTGTGTGTGTGTGTGTGTGTGTGTGTGTGTGTGTGTGTGTGTATATATATATATATATATATATATATATATATATATATATATATATATATATATATAGTGTGTGTGTGTATATATATATATATATATATATATATATATATATATATATATATATATACACACACACACACACACACACATACATACATATAGCTAGATTTACTATCAAAAACTAGAAGTTCCTTCCATCAAATGGTCACGTCGTCGAACCAGAATGTCGAAAATAAAAACAACTTTTCGCCCCTTTGTCGAACCATGTTAATATCAATGGTTCAACATTCGAATATTCGCTGTTATGGAAATATGGCCATTGGCTTATATGTGCAGTTCAATGATGTCAATTCGCTATGTTCCCATTCAATGTTTAGCTCTTTTGAATCTATACTTCGATGTAGTACCATTCGACTGAAGGCACTTCTAGATTTCGATAGTAAACCATAGATATATCTATATATATATATATATATATATATATATATATATATACATATATTAGCTATAGATAGATATATTAGCTATATAAAGACAGGTGTGTGTGTGTGTGTGTGTGTGTGTGTGTGTGTCTGTGTGTATTATATATATTTATATGGGGTTACTTCAGAAAACTGACAAATCAAAAGACTGAATCTCAAAAGACTGAAAATTCAAAATACTGAACACATTTTTAATGCAGGGTGCAAGCCCCCTGTACCCCTTCATGTGGGGCACCCCCTGCTAACTATAGACACAAACTCCAAGATCACACAATATTGGAGAAGGGACAAATTCCATCATTCAGTATTTTGGTTTTTAAGTCTTCTGAAGTAGACCCATATATTTTTAAGTCTTCTGAAGTAGACCCATATATGTGTGTGTGTGTATATATATATATATATATATATATATATATATATATATATATATATATATACAAGACTCTCGCATAACAAAAGTCTGGAAAAACGGATTCCAATGAGCTGATAAAACTGTAAAAATCAGAAACTAAAATGAAAAAAAAAAGATGGCTGAGCATGATGCTTCTCAACAGGAACGGTTTCAAAAAATTAAAAGACAAAGAGTGCAGAGAAAACTCATTATTTTCCACTGTGCCAGACAGCCTAGAAGGAACAGACTGTAGCAATTTTAGGAAAATAAAAATAAGAAAACAGACTGATGTTCCATCGCAAGATATGTTAATTGAAAGAGCACATAATGTGCATGGCTCCTAACCTAGCTATGCGAAAGTAGTCAAGACCAACAGTAGTAAAGATGCAATCATACCAGCAGAAAGAGCTGCTTCCTGACAAAACTGTCAGGATGGGAAAGCATTAGAAAATGGGGACAGCAAAGCATTTGTGGAAAATTATATTTACTGTACACCTGAAAGAAGAGAAACAAGTTTGTCTAATCAATTAGTAAATGTTCAAGGACTCAAGCTGCTGTACCAAGCACAAAGGTAAAATTTTTGGAAACAGAACAGCCTAAGGAGGAAATAAAGTTTAGCTAACAAAGAGTGAGCCAATAAGCAGAAGGAGACCCAGCTTTCTCATTTCTCTAATAACAAAGCCAGTTTGCCATTTAAACCTTTTCTATTGTCTGTAAGGAAAATGCAACTGAGAGAAAAAAAAGCACAACAGCTGACTAGAAGAATCATGAGTATGTTAGATGTGAAGAAGATATTGGTATTGGGAGATGGCAATGAATAGGAAGAAAACGAACATTATTCTGAAATTAGTTAATAAATGGGCGACTGTAAAGCATCAATACCTTTACATACAGGATTATACAATTGAAATATGGCTTTACAAGAAGTGACTGAGAAAGACTGGAATTTTTTTGACTGCTAAACTGGTGAGTGAACTGTAAATCATACACTCTGTTTTATGTCATTAATGCTTAGGAGGGCACCGAAGGGTCTGAAGAAGCAACAAAGTAAAATCATTTTTTTCTTATTCATCCGCATCCCCTTTAAGCAGTTTTGCACAAGGGGTCAGGGTGTCACTACACCAATGACAATCATCTACAGCAAAGATTTTGTTCATATTAATATTAGTATACAAATTATATGCAATAATGTAAAGCAGTTTTGTATAGCATATAGTCAGGGATATTTTAAATGTGAAGTGGGAGAATCTTAACAGTGACTACTGTATATGCTGAATATATCAAAGCAAGAAAATATGTTTTCTAAGTTGTAACGTATCAGGGTTTGCAATGTAACAAAGCATGTTGTGACAGAATTAAGATAATCTCCCGTTTTTACTAGGGTGCATCTTTAGATTAAATACACAAACTACGACAGATGAATCACCAAGGCTAACGATAAATATCCAAGGACTGGAAAAACGTAGCTGAAGAACAGGTCCACAAAAACGTGAACGTCCATTTTAAAATAAATTTAATAAATCCAGTTTAAAAGAAATTAAGAAAATAAAAGTCCCTGGGTGCTCACAGATGATAAGCGCTTTCGGAATAATCTTCATCAGATCGTAATAGGAGATGGGACTTCTTTCACTTTTATAAAAAGTTTATACACTTTACTGACCAATGCTGGCTTGCGCACTTTTAATTGACCAATGACCCTTTTGGTTTTCCCATCACATTTGGTCTTATGAGACCAATTGGAATTGCATGTTATTAACACACCCATAAGCTATTTGTAAGGGTGGTTCATCCCTAATATGCATATTAGCTGCAAGAAACAACCAATGGAGTTCCACAATTACCCTTTTCAACCAATCATATTCATAAGTAAATGCAATTATCGGATCGGTACCGCCTTCTTATATTTGTTTATATCGTTCGATTTTTGATAGATGCTCTGTTTCGCAAAATTTATATTTAAATAGCAATTACACATCCTTTCTTTACTCAATATTATAATGGTCCTTCAAAGCACTTCTTTAGAAGAGCGTCCTTGGAAAGCTTTGATCGCAATGTCATACTTCTCACAAATAAATTGGCATAAAGATCACTTTTCTTTGCTGCCAATGTCCTTACAATGGCCTACTAAGCTTGTCATCACTAAGCGTATGAACCCCGTGCATTTTCCATCGGATATCTCGGGGAAAAGTTATTACTTCCAATATGTTCTCTTGTGTGCAAAAAATGCATGACAATGTTTATGCTTTGCATGTTGCATATTTCGCCATTTTCATGGCAACATCTTCTTTCAGATTTATTTATTTGTTTGTTGCTCTGTGGACTATTCTATCTGGGCATTCGCAATAATAAATAAAAAGTATATTTAAAGTCCAAACTTGGCTGTTAATAATGGTATTCTTCTGTAATGTTCATTTATCTGGCATTTGGTTTTAACAAAATGTAGAATACGTGCCGATTCAAATGACACTTTTCCCATGCTTAATTACTAACAAAAGTGGAAGAATGCATCTCCCATTGGGAGTATCACAGAAAAAAATTACCATTTCTTGGTTCATTTGAACTTAAATGGAGATTTTTCAAGGCTTTTGAACTTATGCAAAATAGCAGAATGATTTAACCAATCGGGGTTTCTTTGCTGCATGAAATGCAAAATTTAATGATACAATGACAAACAGTTCAGTGAAAAATAAAGTTTGAAATAATGAGAAATAAATAAGAGATATTAGCCTCCCAAGCAGCCTTAATACTTTGATGCATTTCCTAGAATAGTGAACAGTTTAGTTGTATTTAAAAGTATCCACTGCAGTTTTTCTTGGGGCTAAAGGTTGTTTTCTGAAAGCACACAAGCCACTTTTCACATTTGGGAGGGGAATAAAGATAAGAAAAGAACAGACCGCAATTGGTGCAAGTGGGAACACATACTGTAACATGTTCTTTAGCATCAGTAACCATAACTTTAGATTAGATTATGCCTGTGGGTACATCCGACAATTTGGGGCAGTTGTTCCTAGCTGGTGGGTTAAACCTAATTTGTTGAAAATGTACATACTTTTCTGCATTTCTTCATAGGTTAATACGTAGGTAACTAGGCTATCGGCTCAAGGGCCTAAGTAAGCCTAGCCAACAAGGTTCCCTGGCTTACGCCACCCAAGAAAGTTAATTTCCTGTGCCCCTGTCAAGTAGACCCACAGAAGTGATCCCCGGGGTGAATTTCCTATTTCCCATCCACTCATCAAGATTTTTCTTGAAGAGTGCTAATGAGGAACTTTGCTTGACAGAGATGGGTAGCTTGTTCCAGAGTATAGAAAGTCTCTGGGACAGGAATCTATCCCTCCAGCATGTCCTGTTTATTGTGGTGGCAAGGTTTAGGTCCCCAGAGCGTGTAGCTTGGAGGATTAGGATTTCTTTAGGTGTAGCATGTCCAACAGCTTTGGGTTTAACATAGCTTTATATGTTATGCAGAGATCTCCTCTGAGAAGGCGATATGCTACAGAATAAAGCTGGAGTTTTTTGCGACAGTCAGTGTAAGGCATCTGTTTGAGGCCAGTAATCCTCTTTGTAAGGTACTTCTGTGGCCTTTCCAGCTGCTGCAGATGTCTTGTGAGGTACATTCCAAAAGGGGCATTGTACTCTATAATGGGTCTAATGAGTGATGAGTAGAGGGGAACAATGACCTCTTTTTTCCTGGATGAGAACCCTTTTGTGATGAGGTGTGCCACAAAAGGATTTCCCGACTACTGTGGCGATGTGATTATCAAAGAAGAGACTACTGTCCACCTGGGTCCCAAGGTCTCTTCTCACACATTTGGCATGAAGTAGACTGCTGTTTATGCAGTAGTTCATGGGTACAGAGTTTTTACCAAAGGGAATGACAATGCACTTTTTGGCAATGAGCTTCAGGCCATGCCTCTGACACCAGGCATCTGTCTCAGTAAGGCCCTTCTGTAGGATGTCCACATCATTTGGGGACTATGGCTAATGAAGTTCGCAGATGACTGCAAACTAGGAGCTATAGTAGCGGACTTCTGTGTTAGCCTGTACTTCAGAGAAGTAGATACCAAATAGGAGAGGTCCCAGAACTGAACCCTGTGGTACTCCACTTGTCACTGGTTTGAAGTCAGATTTGGAGTCTGCAACTTTTACAGTGTGGGTTCTGTCAGTGAGCCAGTTGGCAACCCATCTTGTGATGTAGGGATTTATAGCTAGTTTAGCTATAATTCCAGAACGGGGGATGGTGTTGAAAGCCTTGTTGAGGTCAAGATAGGCTGTGTGAACCACCTTACCCTCGTCTACGGCTTTGGTGACTGCCTCAAAGAAGTCGATCAGGTTCAGAAGGCATGATCAACCTTTCACAAACCTGAACTGGGTGGGGTCCAGAGTTTGGAGGTTACCAATGTCTTTGTTTACGAGTTCCATGATGATACATTCCATGGCCTTGCAGACCAGGCTTGTCAGGCTAATAGGCGATAGTTCCTAGGATCAGTGGTGGCTCCCCCTTTGTGGAGTGGGTAACTGTTGCTGTGTGCCGTTCAGTGGGCACAAAGCCTGATGTGAGACTATGACTGAACACTGTGCTTAGGTGAGAAGCCAGTTCGTTCTGAAGTTCGTGTAAAACACAGCCTAGGATGTTGTCCGGTTCCACAGATGTTGTGTTTTTGGTTTTAGAGAGTGCAGTTTTTACCTGCATAGATGTAATTACAGGGACTCTGCATTCTTTCTGTATAGATATGGGCCCTTTAGGGGGTGAGAGGGGGGTAAAGTTAGCACTGAACCTATCTGCCAGGATGTTGGTAATATCAGTTGGCTCTGTAATTTTCATGCCGTTGTGCTGTAACTCAGAGCAGATCTAGGTGTTGCCATTGAGATTTTTGACATAGTTATAGAATGCTTTGTGATTGACCTTAGAATCAGTGCCGATTTTGTTTTCATAGCTAGCTTTGGCGGATCTTATA
Source organism: Protopterus annectens (assembly GCF_019279795.1). Lineage (NCBI taxonomy): Eukaryota > Metazoa > Chordata > Ceratodontiformes > Protopteridae > Protopterus > Protopterus annectens. The sequence continues at coordinate 1,172,515,561 of NC_056735.1, forward strand.
AGGGATCTCAGCTTCTTACTGAAGCTGACCAGGGAGCTCCTCCACTCATGGGATTTTACTCTCTTTTGCAACACTTTCCTCCCTCTGTTGTAGAGTTTGTTTATGGCAGGGGACCACCAGACTGGCTTCCTTTTTTTGGAGGATAGTGTCTTGGTTCTGTTTGGGATAGCATGATCCATGCACTCTTGTAAGTGCTTATAGAGTGCATTTGTGTAGGATTCAGCAGTCATAACTGCATTGTCCATCTGCATGGGTGTCATGAAGTTCCCCACTTCTGTCTTAAGAAGCATGAAGTTGGTTTTGGAGAAATTTTTTACCATGGTTTCCTTAATGGGTGGGAGCGGGATGCGGAAATCTAGGGTGATTAGATTATGGTCGGATCTGACCAACGAGGAGTTGACTTCAGGTGTGGAACACTGGTCACTCATGTTGGTAATGACTAGGTCTAGGATATTGTTGCCCCTGGTGGAGGTGTGGATAAGTTGATCCAGGGCATTGGAATTTATGAATTCCAGAAAGCGTTGCGCGAAGGAGATGGTATAGGAGTAGTTTTCCCAGTTAATGGTGGGGTAGTTGAATCGCCCATTATTAGGATGTTTGGTTGAACACTAATATTTTCCAGTATATCAAGAAAACAGGAGTGGAAATCCTGGGGCATGGTGGGGGATCTGTAACCAGCTACAATTTGGATTGCAGTTTTGCCCAGAGTTAGTTGCACTTGGATAACCTCGGATGCATTATGCTGCGCAACTAGCCTGGAGTTGTGGATATCCTTAATGAATATGGACACACCTCTGCCTTTCGTGTTCTGGTGCAGGTTAGACGGCCGAAAAGTGTGGTATGAGTTATAGTCTGGTAATGCAGGGGTGCTCTCTAGAACCTTGAACCAGGTCTCAGTCACTGCACAGATATCGATGTTCTCCATTTTAAGGAGTGCCTAGAGTGAGTGCATTTTGAGATTTAGACTTCTAGCATTGAGTAGTATTACCCTCAGTTTTTGCTTGCCTGTTCCTGTTACGGTGGTGAAGTTGGCATTTGAACCTTGCCTAAAACAGGCACTATAGGGGCGGCAAGACCCTTGGCCAGTATCCGGAATTCCAGGGGTGACAGGTGCAGGCCATCTGTGGCAAAGCATCGTGGCCTGTCGACCATGTCGTCCCAGGCAGACAGATACCGGATCCCCTTAGAATGACACCAGAAGCTTAGCCAATTGTTGAAGTCAATCATTTTGTCCTTGTACTACGGTATCATTCTGGGCGATGGCAGGATGCTACTCAGGGCTAGGGTCATACCTGCCTGGGCTACAAGATTGGAGAGAGCTCTTCCATGTCTCTTTTTATGTAGTCCAGGGAGGTACGTCTCAGGTCGTTCACACCAACATGGACAATGAGAGTCATATTTGTACTTGTTGTGGAGTGACCTGAGTGCATGGGTTATGTGGCAGATCCTGGCACCAGACAGGCAGCTGACAGTAACCTTCTCCTTGTTTAGCTTATATCAGTGTGCCTAACTATACAGTCACCTATGACTAGTGTGTTGGGTATGTTGTTTTGCCTTATGGGCTGTGGTTTTTTGGCACACTGAGTCTGTGGGCTGTGCATCATTTGTGTTATGTTGGGGGGTGGAGGTTGCTTGCATTTCTGCTTTGGAGGTTTCTGTTGCTTGAGCAGATTATTACTGACAGCCTCTGAGAATGTTTTTGGGTTTCTATGTGTGGATTTTGCTGGTGTAGGTTTAGTGGGACTATGTGATGAGTGTGGTGTGGTGCAAGTGTTTACCTTCTCCTCTTGACTGTCAAGTTCAGTCTTGGTTGGAGACGGCTTTACCTCCAGTTTGGCTAGATAAGTGCATCTCTCACAAGTTGTGGTGTTGGGTGGTAGGAGGAGAGGGTTGTCTGTGTACATGAGGCAATTGCTACATTGCCCCAAGATGCCCAGATTCATCAGATAGACAGGAGAGAACACTGGGAGCTGACCCTTGGACATGTCTGAATAAAAAACTACTTTCCTCTAGACAAGTGAGGAAAGTGAGTATAAGAGCTGTTTTTCTCTAAGCTAGTGAGGAAAGTAAGTATAAAAACTATGTTCCTTTAGGTAAAGAGGAAGGTTGAGTGATGTAGTAATTTGTAGCTTATTTAGTGCTAACAACAAGTTCTGAACAAGTGCTGAGCATGAATAAGCAAATTCAAGTGCTAAAACTAAGAATCTGTATGTGGATCTTGTGGTTAGATAGGCTACCTAGTGCTTACACTCCCACTGATAAGCTAGAAGGCTTGTGGGGCTCAAAAGCTTACAAACAGTCCTGGATACAGCAAATCTGTATCTGGACTAGACTAGTCACAGGAAAGGTGGGAAACAAGCACAAATGCGGTCTTTTAAACCAGAAAGTTGAAAGAGATGGAAAAACTGCCAAACGGCCAATAAACTACAATTTCTGGGCCAGAAACCACTCTTGTGGTAGATAGGCTACCTAGTGCTTACACTCCCACTGATAAGCTAGAAGGCTTCCCTCCAACACAGAAAGGCTTGGGGGGGCTCAGAAGTTTACAAACAGTCCTGGTTACAGCAAATCTGTATCTGGACTAGACTAGTTACAGGAAGGGCAGAAAACAAGCTTAGAAATTTTTTTTTTGGAAAGTGGAAAGGGAGAAAGGAGAAACAGATGATAATTCAAAATTAAGGACCTAAATGGCTTGCCCTTCACAAATGTTCACTCCGTATTAGATAGAATGAGCTAGTGACACTAGACTGGAATAGAGGAGGGATAGAGCTGAACAGATAGGACTGGTAGGAGTGTATGAAGTCAAGATATGATCTCACTGTACTCGGTTGAGTGAGCAAATGAGATAGACCCATCAAGAGTGTTCAAACACAAATTTACAGGAGAAGCGGGCAATTCCAAAGACACCAAGATTAATACCAAAAGAAGAACAGGGAAGGCAGGTGGGAAACTAACTGCAGAGACAGAGAGGGATCACAGTATTCTATGAAACAATTAAATAGAAAAATAAATAACTAGAGAGACACAGACCGCAATATTCAATGAAACAATTAAATAGAAAAATAAAATGCAGTACAATCTAACACTGCAAGTTTGTACTTAACTCAGTTAGTAATGCAGTTGATTGTAGGTATATAGCAGAAGCCAAACATCTCAGATATTGAGCAGTAATAAATTCAAAGATATGTGACTAACACTTATAAATATAGAGAAACCCTCTAGGCTAAGAGTTTAATACTGAATATCAATGAAGTGAAACACAATAGCCCCCACTTACTGCAGAGACAGAGAGAGATCACAGTATTCTATGAAACAATTAAATAGTAAAATAAATAACTACAGAAAGACACAGACCACAATATTCAATGAAACTATTAAATAGAAAAATAAAATCCAGTACAATCTTTAACACTGCAAGTATGTACTTAACTCAGCTAGTAATGCAGTTGATTGTAGGTATGTAGTAGAAGCCAAACAACTCAGATATTGAGCAGTAAATTAACAAGGGCTGGAAGCATTCTGAAAATGTATTTAGTTTTTTGTGTGAGGGTTTTCATTAAAGCAAAATGTCTTGAGATATGTGACATAGGTTAAAATGGAGATGAGAAGAAAATGAAATGTATGTACTTACCAAATGACAGATCTGTGTTGTCGGTTTCTATCTGGTTCAACCTGTTATCAGATCTGACTCTGATCCACGACCATCCATTTCCAAAGACTTCAGCCCCATGCTCCACCTCCTCTACCCACAGTATTTTGCTTTATACAGAGTTACCTCAGATAGTGTTTGCCCCACTGATAACTCTAAAATCATGACACCAAGGACCCCAAAAGGAAGAGGAGAAAGAAGCCTCAACAACATGGTCATCCAATTTCAGAAACACAATACAGGAGGGGGCCAAATGGTAGGGATAGTTGAACCAGATGGAAACAGACAACACAGATCTATCATTATGGTAAGTACAATGCTTTTATATCCAATGTTGTCATTTCCATCCAGGTTCAACCTATGGGACGGAATCTCCAGCCATGGTTCTCCATAGGGAAGTCCTGTGACAGCACATTCTGCAATAATGTGGAACCAAAGAAGGCTTTAGACAACAAATGAATATCCCAGTTTGTAGTGGGACACAAAGGTGTGTGGCCCCACTCAAGTGGTTACAGCACAAATGTCATCCACAGTAGCTCTCAAGAAGAAAGCTGTGGAGATGGCCATAGCTTTAGAAGAATGACTATTTGGTTTTCAAGGTAAAGCTTTCCCTTTTCTAACTATATCCTAATGAAATGCAATCAGAAAGCCACTTAGATGAAGTCGAGTTAAGACACTGGCTTTCCCAAATGGGGCTTGGAAAGGAAACGAACAATTGTTTAGACTTTGTAAAGGACTTGGTTCTATCTAAATAAAATCTCAGTTGCCTGTGAACTTCGAGACAATGTACCAAATATTCTCTTTCATTTGAAAAATTGGGGAAAACACTGACAAGCACTGCCATCTAAGGGAGAAAGGCAGGATCTGTTGTGTTGTAAGAGATACCCTGTCTTTATGAAAACCAGATATGGAGGCACCAAGGATAAAACTTGCAGCTCCGACACATGCCTGGCCAAAGTTACAGCTACCAGGAAGTGTGTCTTCCAAGACAGCAACTTGAAGGGAACAGTTGCTGAAGGCTCAAAAGGAGGTCCAGCATGCACAAGAAGCATAAAAGGTAAATCCCAAAGTGACAGCGTCCAGGACAAGGGGTCACAACAAAAAAGTTACTCAGAAAAAAAACTTTAAAATCTTTAATGCCACCACAGGTGTATTATGTTTACCAATGTGAAAGTTGAAAACAGCAGCCAGTTAATAGTAGAATAACTAGATCCAGAATGAAGCAGGTCAGCAAGGAAATTAAAGGTGGTCTCCAAAGGCAATGAAAAACGATCTAGACCTTTAGAAGAAGCCCAAAAGGCAAAGCATCTCCACTTGATAATGCAGACTTTGCATGTATAGGACTAGAGTACAAAATGTGACTCACTCTCTCTGAAAGCGTGAGATCTCTGGTCATAAGGGGAACTGGAGAAACCATGCAGTTAACATCAGAGTTCAGAGGCTGGATGGGTCAAAGCCTGAAGGATGAGAGATCAGATCCGGAACAGGATCTAGGACCCAAGGAGGGTACCTCAGAAGAGGCTACAGAAAAGGGAACCACACCCCAAAAGGGCCAAAAAGGGGGAAATGAGGATCACAGTTGCTCTGCAACAGGCAGCATTCTGGAGAAACTTTATTATTAGAGGGGTAGGAGTATAAGACTTGGGGGCCAAACATACAGGAAAGCAGCCCTGGGTGACTGTCCCTGTGAAAGAACTAAGGCATAACAACTGCTGCACTTGCTGCTGGATAGGGAAGCAAACAGACTGCAACACGGAGTGCCCCAGTGGTGGAAGATCTAAGCTGCCACCCTTGGATTTAGGGATCAGGCATGAGGAAGAAGGATATTCCTGCTCATACAGTCTGTTGAGATGAAATCATCCATTGCCAAACTCTAATGGCTTCCCAAAAAAGACAGTAGGATTGGAATCCCCTCCGTTTGTTCAGATACCAGACGACTGATACACTGTCTGTCTGCACTGAAATCACACCCTTGGGGCAAAAGTCATGAAAGGCCTGCAGTGAAAGCAGGACTGGTCACATCTTCACGACCCTAATGTAGAAACCGGCCTTGAGCGTAGAACAAGTCCCTTGGACTGTCTTACCTTTAAAGTGCCTCCAGGCACTCCAAGACACTAAGTCAATAAGTGTGTCTTGAAGGGGAAACACCCAGGATGTGGAGTGGCCCACCCCGAAAGCCTCTAAAAATACAGACTCCTTTGGAGATGGGGCTTTAGCTGTCCAGGCCCTGCACTGGCAAAGCAGCTTCATAAGATCACCAAATGAGGCATCTTCATGGGGTGATTTTGGGGGACCCCTCTCCTTCCCCAAGGTCATTATCCTCAGTGAGGGATTTCTCAGTGGAATCCAGGTGTTTCCTCTTGCACCACCTCTTGCCATGACCTTCCCACCCAGGGAAATCCGGGGGTCAAGTATACTTATTTTGTTTCATTGCTGCGCCTAGGTGTTCTGACTGGGCCCTCATTTTATCACATTTTTATTAGTTCTCTTATGAATTTGACCCCCACAACAGCTCCCAACAAATCAAGGACAAATCTCAACAGAATCATCAGGAACAAATCTAGAAATAACTGGGGACACTTAAAATATCACTTATTATTAACCTGAGACATTGACAGAATAAGATAACATTTATTAATATATATTTTCTTACATAAAAGAAGTCTATAACTCTAACTACTGCCAATAAGTGCAATTTATTATCCTTTCTCTAGAAGTCACCAGTTTTAGGAGGGATTAAGAGGGACAGAACTAAAATTTGAGTCAAAATCAAGGACCTTCCTGAAAATCAGGGACAGTTGTGTGGTATGGTCCTGAGCCACCCATCTTACTCCAGTTGTAGTTTTATACTTAGAGACTTTTAGGCTGCCTGCACTTACTGTATCTTAGTTTAGAAAGAAATGAACTGCTATGGCAGTTGAGATTAGATTCTTGCCATTACCCTGGAATCAATGAAATTAGTTCCATCATGTGCATTTTAAAACTGAAAAATTTGAATAGATAAATAGTGGGTACTGCTGTCAGTAACTGTGTGGTGCTGCTATAGTGGTACTGTCTTTGGTATTATTTAAAAGGCATTGAATCACGCTAATAATTTGTTTTTCAGACTTGGTTAAAATGTGTGTATCTGTAAACACTTGTTATATCAAATGTTAGTGTAACAGTAACATGGTTGCTTGTTTGTTTGAAAAACAGTACTTCTAAGTATTTTATTGGTATTTTAAATATGTACTGTTTATTTCTGTATTTTTGAACTGCAGTGTGTTACATTCAGTGAATCTTTCACTTGTATGCATTCATATGCATACATTGACACATTTTTATCAAACTGGATATTTTGTTTTGTGTTACAAAATCAGCCTTTGTGCTTCAAAGGGAAGGGTTCCTTTTAGGAGTGTTAGCTGCCACACCCAACAATCTTTGGTTGTAGACCATGTGGTGTGACAAGTGAGTTATTTAAACTCTTGCTTCTAAGGAAGTATCTGATGAAGTTAAACTATTGTGGATTAACGAAAAGTGTCTTATCATTTTTGAGCTTAATAAATACTGCTTTTGTGGACCTAGTTGGACTCAACTGGTGTGTGATACAGGTATACTCTGGATTCTTTGGTGTGGATCAGCAGTTTGTAGCTTACTGTATCTTGCCTTCTAAGCTCCTCCCAGTCTCATCTTCTGTATACCTGGCCCTACAATCTCCTCCACGTCTTATATCCTTTGCTAAAATTGCTGGCTACTGATAGAAAAAAATTAGAAAGGCCCTTCCTTAGGCTGTTAGTGTACTATGAAATTGCCTTAAAGTATGTGTATTCCTTACTGCCTTTGAATCGCTTTGTAATTATTTGTAGCTAGGTAAGATTTATTTCTTGTACTCCTGTACTTGTGGTTAGCTAAACTGTGTGTTTTACATTAGAAAGACTGGGACTGCAATTCTAGTGATTGAAGAAAGTTAATCCAGTCTGTCTGAGTTGAGATGCACACAGGTAGGATTAAGTGAATTACATGTAGCTAGTTGCTTGATTTGTTTCTGATACCTTTCACTTATGGCTAACTAAAGTGTGTTTTTTACATCAAGAAGATGAAGACTGAAATTCTACTGGGAGACGAAAGGTACCCTGGTCCATCAGAGCTGGGAAACGCACAAGGAGGCTTAAAGGAAAAATTACTTGTTGCAGCTAGTTGGTACGTTTTCTATTTTGGCAAACCAAGTGTGTTTTCAAATTAAGAAGACTGGGATTGCTATGCTAGTGGCAGTCATAAAATAGCCTAGGTATTCTGAATTGGGAAACACACAGGGAGGCATAAAGTGAGACTGTTTCAGCAGTCAGAGGGCTTATTACACACTTAGTTTGGTGTTAATCTGCACGTGAAAGCTAGTTTTGCTGTACTTTTACATTAAGAAGTTCCAGGATCATCCATCTTGTGGCAGAAGATGTTTATCTTGTCTCTCTGAGTTGGGAAGTATTCAAGGGAACTCAAAGTATAGCAGTTTATTGGCTAGAGGGTATGGCATTTAGATTTTAGTTTTTCTCTGTCCAATACAAATTAGGCGCTTTTTTGTGGAACTGTTCACTGGGCATTGGTGGCGAGTAGTACCCTGTACAGCAGCATACCTATAAAGCTAGTATTTAGGACTTTAATTTGCAACACAAAAAAAGTGTGTGCAGCTAGCTAGCACATCAAACAGCACTAATATCAGATCACAGCACTAACATCTAGCTTTAACCCTAGACACCACTCAGGTGACCCTTGTAAAGCCATGTTTCTAAACCATAATAGCTCAACCCTAATACAGGTTCTAAACATGGATTCGTAATTTCCTAATATCTTTGTGGCCAGCTTGTTAGATATGGGCATCTTGAGGCAACAAAGCAAATGTCTCATAGTCAGACCTTTTAATCCTTAAAGAAACTAACACAATATGCGAGAAATGTACACACAACTTCCTTAGAGGCAAAAATCTGACTTACAAAGTTGTCAAGAGCACACAGTACATCCTTAACACATACTGCTCACCACACACAAAGACATTCTTATGCAGAGGCATTTAAAATAAACCTCTCTATACCTCAATGACCTCCTAAGCCATCAAAAGGCAACACATATCCTTGGCAACCACTAAAGCACCCAGCAAAAATAACACACCACCACACACAGGTCTACACCATATGATCCCCCAAGAACAAAGTCCACAAGACAAGTAAACACTTTAGTACTCTTGTCATAGGGTATTCTATTGTATGACACAAAGATGCCATTCTCATCAGGCTGCACAAGGAGAAGGCAACTGTTATTTGCCTATCTGGAGTAAGGATCCACAATATCAAGCATGCATTCAAGTCACTGCACCACATGTACCAATATGATGCTATATCATAGGCCTTGTGGGTGCAAATGACCTGAGATGTACCTCACTGGGCTACATGAAACGACACATTATAAATCTCTCTGAATATGTGTCACAGACCGCTACAAGTCTTGCATTGAGCAGCATTCTACCTTCCCAAGGAAACGCCACAGTATGAACAGAAAATGACTGATATTAACAACCAGCTTAGTTTCTGGTGGCACTTCAGGGTAATCCAATATCTATCAGCATGGGAGGACATGGTTAACAGACCAAGCTGCTTTGCCAAGGATGTTCTGCACCTGTCCATTGTGGGCTTTCGGATACTGGCTAAAACTTTATCCACTCCCTGAGAGACCTTGTTTTTGGCAATTACAAAACTACCAACGCAGCAAAAAAACCTCAAGGCAGTTTTAAGGTGTTGCTGCTCAATGCTTTAAGTCAAAACATGAAACTCCAAACCCTGCAAGCTCTCCTCACTTGACAGAATGTAGACAGCTGTGTTGTCACCAAGACTTGGTTTAAAGCTTAAAGAAAATACACCAGAAATAGAAACAAATAGAAAGCTACAGTGCCCTCCACACATTTAGACCAGCAGCAGCACAGGTAGAAGTATTTTGATCTACATTAGCAACAAATACAATTCCAGGTTGGTTAAATAGGATGATGCCCTGGAGTTTATCATCCAGGTCTCCACAGACAAGGTTCTTTACATTGTCCTGGCTAGCTGCAGGTTGCCCTTTATGACCCAGGAAACTCGCAACTCTATCATATGCACTGGAGACTAACTGCCCTCTACAGACTGAGAAGCATACATTGCCTCTAACTCACAGGCACAACGTTTCCTGGGCTTTATTAACACAAACTCTTTGGATCAGACAGTGCGCCCTCCAACCAGAGGATCAAACATATTGGACGCAGTACTCACCAACACAGAACAGCATTACACTCCCATGTTACGTCCTCAATGGTGAGGTCAGACCACAAAGCTGTCTCCTGTGAAATAAAAATCAACCCAGAAAACCCAACTAAACCAATACCAGTTAGGAACTATTCTAAAGCAAACTACAATCTATTTTGCGAGAGTTTGTCAAAATTCATGATTCTCTCAAATCCCAAGAACACAGCTACCTATGCAGATTTATTAACAAAAAACCTGCACAAACATGTAAATGGCTGCATTCAGGCTGCCGTATCTACCAGAAGCAAGCCCAAAAATAACATCAAAGCAAACCCCACTAGTAGCATCCTTACCTTAACAGAGTATATAATAAAGAAAAGTCATGTCAAAATCATAAAAAGCAACTCTCACAGAGACAAGAGCGCTCTGATTCAAGTGAACAGGAAAGTAAGAGGTCTAATAAAGTCCAACAAGGCAAATTACAAGATCAGAATAGCCTCTAAGGCTAAGGACAATCACAAGGCCTTCTTCAGCCATGTCAGGAAGCTTAAAGGTAACACTCAGAAGTATGCAGAACTGGTCATAAAATGGCACAACCTTCACTTGACCACGATGACAAAGTAAATCTACTGGATGATAAAATTAGCCCTAACTTTACTTCCGACTCATCCACTGTGAAATTCCTTCTAGCAAACACCATACAACTATCAAAAGGGAGCAGGCCCTGTTGGTGCTTGTTAAGGTTACAAACAGTTTCATTGGGCCCAGATAATATTCCTGCTTGCCAGGAGAAAGGAGAGTCACCATGGGCATCCCTCTTCATAAGGGTGGACCTTCAACCCACCCCAAGAACTACAGTCCCATCCACCTGACAAGTCTGATGTGCAAAGTCATGAAACAAATTGTCATGGAAATGATCAACAAGGATATCAACAACCTACACACACTGGAACCATCCCAGTTTGACTTGGTTAAAGGAAGGTTATGCCTACTCATCCTAGTGGAATTCTTCAAGAGGGTTACCAAGGCCATGGATGAGGGGAAAATAATGCATATTGCCTACCTTGACCTGGTCTTCAATACAATACTCCACTCAGGTATTGTTGACAAACTCTCAGAACTACGCATAAATCCCTGCTTAACTCAGTGGAGTTTTTACTGGTTGACAGACAGAACCTAAGAAGTCAGGACTGGTGAGACCACCACCACCACCATCACCACCAGGAGACTGGTCATTAGTAGAGTATCTCAGGGCTCTATGATGGGCCCTCTCCTATTTGGCATCTACTTCTCAGAAATCAAGTCTAATGTCAAGGGCCTCTGGCTCACCAAGTTTGCAGAGGATTGTAAAATGGAAGCTAACAGATTCCTCCCACAACAGCAACCTCCAGCAAGAGGGTCTAACATAAATAAATGACTGCTGCCAAAGTCACGGATTAAAACTTAACATGAAGAAATGCATTATAGTACCCTTCGTGAAATTGTATACACAAGCTAATTACTCCACTGATAAAACACCCTAAGAGTTGATCTGAGAGTTTGGGATCTGGCCTTTGACCAACATGTAGCCAAACAGTAAGAAAATTATTCTGTTTTACCCAACTCATAAATGGCATCCAGGTGCAAGGATGTTATAGCACCACTCTACTCAGCCCTTATCTGACCCATTGTTGAGTACAGTCATCTTTGGCAAGCACCTAACCAGGCATTTGTCACAGCTGGAATGCCCTCGAAGGTTCCACACTAGGGGAGTCCAGGGTATGAATACCCTGTCCTATACAGATCGCCTTAAGGCCCCATCTTTGTACTCAGTCTACCACACATTACTGAGGGGCAATCTCAGCTCCAGCTCTAATGAATTTCTTAAACATCTGCAAAACAATCAGCACCAGAAACACTAGAACCAAGGGACCTGAACTTTGTCTGCAATATTAACAGAACATGCTGGAGGGATAGATTTGTGTCTCAAAGGATCCCTGCAATATGGAATAAGCTCCCCATCTATGTGAAGCAGAGTTCTTCATTAACCCCATTCAAAAGAAATTTGAACACTGGATAGGAAATCGCAAACTCAGCCCTTGTCTGGCCACCATGTCTTTGATGGGCAGAGATTGAAAGCAAGTATATTAATCCCTAACTAACAAACCTTCCCCATAACCCTTAGCTACCTATTTACTAACATACCCCACCATACAGGCGTCCAAGGAACTTGGGGACAAAATTTCTTTACAGCTAGGATGGTAAAGATCCTGGTGATCATTAGCCTAGTATAAATCTATGAACCCATAACAGGCAGGGGAGCCTTGGTTGCAGGGTTGTCTGAAAGCCTACTGAAGTGAGCTGTCCCAGAGCAACTTGGTGCGAGTCTACAGGCACAGACAATGAGGAGAGAGGAATTCCGATTGGGGCCGACCACTCAGTCTCTGAATGGCAGAGCATTCTTTCTACCATTATCAAAGGCACAGACTAAAGCAGGCCGCCTGGGGACTACACACCTGTGATCAGAAGACTGTAAGGATATGCCAGACTCTGCAGCCACTCACTTAGCTCTGATGCTGAGATTGGTGCAGAGCAGAAGTGACAACTCTGAAACTCGAAGGGCTGGCCCAGAGTGGTTGGCTCTGAGACTGACTGAATCGAGACGGTCAAGGCAGGGGTAACAGCAGAAATCGGCTAGGCTGTCAGACCCAACCCTGAAGCTGGTAAGGTAACCAGCTCCAGGAACCCCACAGCCATAACGCCCAAGGGAGGAAACAACGTTGGCCAGAGCCAAAGCCTTGCATCGAAGACCTGAAGCAGATGGGATCGGGCCTAACTGCATCTGAACCTGCAGAAAAGACTGCATCAGGTGCTTCAAATTGCCAAGTTTAATACTTCCAACCAATTAGACCAACTAAAATTAGAAGTTATGTACTTACCATAACCTAAGTAAAAAATGAAAGCGTAATTTATTCAAGTAAAGAAATAACACGTTTTCGCTTCTGAAATACAGGAGCTTCTTCAGCTTACCAATACACAGCAGTTCACTTCTTTTAACCTGTTAGTGATCAGGTGATTGAGTAAAACATTCAAAATTTAAAGGTGAAGTACCTGCTTGTGCAGGCGTGAACGTTGGTGGCACTCTTGTGGCCATAGCCACATACATTCAATCTTAATTAAATTGTTTTTAAAGTTGAACATTACAAATGTAAAAATCAATTGACAAAATGATGTAGTAATGCATTTGTGTAATATATAGAATTAATTCAATGTGAAATGTTCACAGAATTAATCTGCATAGTTAAAATACTTGGTTAAAAATTAAAATCAACTTAGACAATATAGACAGTTTGATGTCAACACTAACTGACAGTAGGACTTTCTTAACCTATAGATATTAAAATTAAGTAATCTAATGGATGCTATTAGTTGTCTACCTAGTAGCAAAATACATATTTGTAAATATGGTTTGAGATTGCTGAGTCACTAGGTTAATTCTTAATTCAGAATTAAAGGGGTATGGAATGTTGACCATTCCTCTTCTTAACCTATGTCATGTTGACTTCCGTGCCATAAAAATCTGAACTGGAATTTATTATCTAATAAAAACAGACATGGTTAGATTAAATATATAAAGTGTAGAGAAAATTAGTGTCACATGCCTACAGCCAAAGAAATGTGAAATACTGCTTAGGCTAGGTCTGATGTCTTAAAAGTATTGTGTTAGCTATAAGTTTACCTTAGATAACTCCTGTATTTTAACATACAGGCTATATTACAGCTGTCGTTTAAACCCGGGTATGAGAAGGCATCTAGTTGTAATTTCTCATACCCGGGTTTAAACGACAGCTGTAATATATAATTTTCTCTCTACACTTTACATATTTAATCTAACTATGTCTGTTCTTATAAGAAAATAAATTCCAGTTCAGAGAAGTCAACATGACATAGGTTAAGAAGAGGAATGGTTAACATTCCATACCCCTTTAATTCTGAATAAAGAATTAACCTAGTCGACTCAGCAATCTCAAACCATATTTACAAATATGTATTTTGCTACTAGGTAGACAACTAATAGCATCCATTAGACCGAATTACGAATTTTAATATCTATAGGTTAAGAAAGTCCTACTGTCAGTTAGTGTTGACATCAAACTGTCTATATTGTCTAAGTTGATTTTAATTTTAACCAAGTATTTTTAATTATGCAGATTAATTCTGTGAACATTTCACATTGAATTAATTCTACATTACACAAATGCATTACTACATCATTTTGTCAATTGATTTTTTACATTTGTAATGTTCAACTTTTAAAAACAATTTAATTAAGATTGAATGTATGTGGCTATGGCCACAAGAGTGCTAACACCAACGTTCACGCTAATGTTACTGCCTGCACAAGCAGGTACTTCACCTTTAAATTTTTGAATGTTTTACTCAATCACCTGATCACTAACAGGTTAAAAGAAGTGAACTGCTGTGTATTGGTAAGCTGAAGAAGCTCCTGTATTTCAGAAGCGAAAACGTGTTATTTCTTTACTTGAATAAATTACGTTTCTTTTTGTACCAAGACTCGTCCGGACAACCGTTTTCATTTTTTTACTTTACTTATCATAACCTGGCATCTGTGTTGTCCATTTTCATTCTTCTTCACTGATGAGTTATGGATCTGACTCTCGGATCCAACTTAGCCACATGTCTTAGACTTGGATCTAAACCTCACACCCCTCCCTCTACCCATAATGCTCCACACCATCTCCTACTCCTCAGATTGAGTCTGCTGCCTTACTGCCCAATGAAAAATAGAGACACGATAGACAGAGGAAGGACTGGGGCTCAAACCTGGAAAATGTATGTTCCAAAATCTTCCGAAGATCCTTCTAGGTGGGACAAGACCAGGGAATAGCTGAGAGGTAAGGTGAGGAAGAATGAAAATGGGCAACACAGATGTCAAGTTATGGTAAGTGCATAACTTCTAACTCTAATTATGTCCTTTTTATATTTCCTCACTGATGGGTCCCCAGCTACATGATTCTTTGTAGGCCCTCAAGGAAGGATATGCTGAAGCATTGTCGAGCCAAAGGAAGCCCTATGTCTGGAAACAATGTCCAATTTGTAATGTGCAACAAAGGTACAAGTCTTTGACCAAGTGACTGCAGCACAAATATCAATTGAAATTCTGGAGAAAAAAGCAAATGAAATATACATAAATCTGGTGGAGAGGGCTCTAGGAGGTTGAGGCAGTTCCAAACCTTTCTGAGAATAAATCAACAAAATACAATCAGTAATCCATTTGGTCAAAGTAATTTTGGAAACTGCTTGACCTAAGCAATTAGGGGAAAAAGATACAAACAGATGTCAGATTTCCTGTACTATTTTGCTCTGTGAAGATAAAATGTAGTTGTCTGTGAATGTCAAGAAGATGTAACACATATTCACCTCTATTAGCAAAGTTCAGGAATAAAACTTGCAATTATATTGATTAATTAATGTTAGTCTCCTTGGCTACTTTAGGCATAAAAGAAGGGTTATAGTTCGTAGAGATAGCCTGTCTTTATAGCAAATGATATAAGGAGGGCTAGCTGATACACCCTGGAGTTCAGCTATCCTTTTTTCTGAAGTAATACCTATCAAAAGGATTGTTTTCCAAGAAAAACTTCATGTCACAAGTGTTAGCTGGTTCAAAGGGTTTCTGAGTCAACCCCTGAAGGACCACCATGAGGTTCCAAGAGGGAGAAGGATCTTTTATGAGCGGTCTAAGGAGAAAGATTACTTTCATAAATGCCTTACATAACCTGGAAGTTCACAGAGATGGAAAGATTTGTTTCCAGCATGAAACTTGGATATTGCAGCTAGCTGAAGTTGAAGCTGAATAGTAGAATAGTAGAAAAACTAGTTCCTTCTTTGAAACGAGTACCGAGGAAAAGCAGGATGGCTGAAGTAGGCAGTGAAAAGGGGTCAATGTTCTCCTTAGAAGCCCATACAGAAATCTTCTTAGTGGAAGCCTTATGAGAAAAGAGAAAATGTCACAAACTGGGGAAGTGAGCCTGGACCATCTCACTATCACTGGAATTGATGAAACCATGCGATCAGCTTGAGGGCATGGAGACTGGGATGCTGGAATTCCGACGGGTGAGACAGGGAGTCATGACTGGGCTCCCATATCCATGGAGGAAACTTGAGATGAGACCAGAGGAAGACGAACCACACCTGACAAGGCCAGAAAGGGGTAATGAATAAAACTGACCTCTTCAGCCTGCTTGCTTCCGCAGGAACTTCAGGATCAAAGGCGGGGGGTAAGCATATAGGAGACCCTGGGGCCAATTGTGAATCAGAGCATCCCTCAGTGACTCCCCAAAGGGGGGAATCAGAGCAAAGAACTTGCTGCAATTGTTGAGGGGACAGGCAAAATGTTGCAGCAAGGCTGACCACAATGCCTGAAAATTATATTCGCTACTGACTGACAGAGGGACCACTCATGAGGAATCAGAATAGACCTACTGTATTTGTCTGCCAGAGTTTTGAGGTTCCCAGTATGTGCATTGCAATTAGCAAGTGGTCTGAAGAGACCGCCCATTCCCAGACTCTCATGGCCTCTCTGCACATCGGGTAGGAGTGGGCTCCACCTTGATGTACCAAACTAATGACATGTTGTGTCATCCATAAGGATTGCAATAATCCCTAGAGGGAGAACATCCTGAAAGACTTGCAATGTCAGAAAGACTACTCTCATCTCAAGCACACTGAGATGCAGCTTGGTCTACAAGAGGGTCCATGTGCCCTGGACCATCTTTCTCTTGTAATGCCTCCCCCCCACCCAAGTGGGAAGCGCCCATGGTCACTGTAGCTACTGGGGGGGGGGGGTGTACAGAACAGCCTGCTCAAAAAACAGGTCATCTATTTGTATCCATTGAGTATGAGGTTTGCAAACTGGAGTGAGTATGACAGGAACAGATGGAGGCTGGTAAAGAATAGATCACTGTACCACTAAAGTCGACTGGAGGATTCACATAGAGAATTGAGGTACAGGGATTAGAATAATGGCAGGTGACATGATCCAAGGGCTTGTAACACTAGTTTTGCTGTAGGGGACAGACAAGACATTAAGCCCCACACCTGATTTCTCAGAGAAGTAATGTGATGAAGAGGTAATAAAACCACTTGATTTGTAGTATTCAGTTGAGTTCCTATGGACTCCAGTTCAATTCATCAGATTTATTATGATGCCTAGGGAGTTGGCGATATGAAGCAAGTAATCTCTGGCTTGTAAAAGTGGATGCCTCATTGGGACAGTGAGGACTCAATCTTCTAGAAAGAGAAACACCTGGAATCCTTTGAGCCTCAGGTGAGCTGCCATGACTGCCATACATCTGGTGAGCACCTGAGGGGGTTCTGAGGCGAGTCCAAATGGCAGTGCTCTGAACTGGTAGTGATTGGCTCCCAGCCAAAAGTGTAGATGCCTCCTGGAGCGCCTATCTATTTTGATGTGATAGTATGCATACTGGAGATCTACAGAGCACATCCAATCATCCTTGAGCAGATGAGGCAGAATGGACTGAACCAAAACCTTCTGGAACTTTGACTTTTTTACATACTGGTTCAGATTGCTTAGATCCAGAGTTGGTTTTATGTCTTCTTTGGCACCAAAAAGAAATGTTCCAAATCCTATCTCGCTTGGATGACTCTTTTGTAGCACCTTTTGGACTTTTTGAGCTGCATACTCCCTTTGAAGTGGTGGAACGTTGGGGAGTTTACTCCTGAGTTCCGGAGGTGGAAGGGAAACAGGAATGTAATAACCTCTGGATATTATGTTTAGCAACCAAGCATTGTTTGTAAAGTTTGTCCAGGCATCTAGATGCAGGGAAAGATGATCTCAGACTGTCTCCAAAGATGGACAGACAGGGCCTGTCAGAAAGTCTAATTGAAGCCCTGGTTTTGCAGGTCCCCTCTGCTTCTAAGGCGATGTCTGCCAATGTAGCATCCTCCTCTGCCTCTAGAGAAAGTATCCCCATGCAGGTCTTGAAAAAGGCCCTTGAGATTTCTGGAACCTCGTTGTCTTTCTCTTTCGCTGGTTTCTAAAAAAGGTCCACTTGGGGGGGGGGGGTAGAAAACTTGATTTCCACAGCAGACAGGGTCTTTCCTTCCTGTCTGCTGTGGGTGAGTGAGTCTTTCCTGATAGCCCAAACAAAGAGGATCCATCAAAAGGGGCATTAACAAAGGACACCTTTAAAGGGTTCCACAAAGTTGCATAACCTCATCCAGGCAGGTCTCTTTACGGCTATGCCTGAAGAGACTGTTCACATGGTGCCGTCACAACAATGGCATCAACTGGGACAACCTTTTTTGAATGTGTTCTGTCTGCTGGTGGAACTAGAAACTTATATGGATGCTTGGCAACGGGCTCAACAGCGTATGGTTCCTTCCACCCCAGGTGTGCAAAAAGGTCAATAAGTCTGTCTGCTTTGGGGTGGGGGTCAGCCAAGATGCAGATAGGCCCACCCAGAAAACCTCTAAGAAAACAGACTCTTCAGGAAGAGGTTGGACAGGCCACCTTTCTGTCTAAGGATTTCCAGGATGTCTCCAAAGGAGATACCATCAGGTGGTGATCGAGGAGATCCTTCTTCCTCAAAGTCTGTGCCTTTGGTGAGGGACTCCATCGGGGAGCCTATGTGCCTTCTTTTGCACGTCCTCTTTCACAGAACTGTGGGCTGTTCAGGAGAGGTTTCGGAAGAAAGGGGGAATTCCTCAAAAGAAAGAGCATGGAGGCTTCCCCAGGTTAGGCTGACTTGGAGCAGGAATGATGGGCTCAGTGCTCAGACACAATGAAGGACAAAAGTGAGGATGATCTCTATGCAAAGAGAAGGCCCTTTCTACAACCTGGAAAGCCAATGGACCTGGAGAAAATCTTCCCATCTCCCTAACAGCCAAGGAAGCCGAGGAGGAAAGGACAAGGCCCAGTCCAGAACAATGGCCTCCAGAAAGAATTGGACCCAAGTTGTCCAGGTCTGAGGCAGCAACAGGAAAGGACGGATCTGACAGCATCAGAACCAACCCCACCCCCAACTGACCCCGCACTGACATCTTGGATCAGAGACCCATTCTGATTTGATGAAATCGGAGCAGGGCTGATCATGGAAATCGGAGGCGAAGAAGGGGACTTCCTCGGATCCAATGCCAACTCTCTCCTATATCCTGGATCTTGGCACTCCAAAACCATGGGTTGGATTGGAGAAGACTCTGAATGGTCTGGGCCGGTGCACTAATGGATCTGAGAAGGGATAGAATTGGTAATACCCCCATCTGGATCTGAGCCTAGAGGGATCTCCGGATCATCCTGTCCACTTCAGCCTCTGTTGAGCTCCTAGAACATCTGGAAGAAGCTAAGGAATCAGGCCTAGAATGTTTGATTAGGGTCTGAAATAATTTAGAGGGCAAAGCAAGAGATGGAGGCTTTAATACCAGTCTTGGAGAGCTGCTCCTAACTGTCAGATCTGAGGGTCTTTGATCAGACACCAGAGTATGTGACACAGAAAAAACAGTCACAGTGATAACCTCTGTCGGATCCAAAGAGGTCTATGGATCAAAGTGGGAGGCAATACTCATCGGCTCCAAGGAGGTCAGATCTGAAGTTTTCCAAATTTTTTTCTTTAGACTCCAATGACACCCCCGAGACACAGAGAGGGTTTGTTTCTTGGACTCCTTAGAACTATGAGCTCTTGAGGGGGTTTGAAAACCAGCTGACGAAGGAGAGGAAGCAGGAAATAACTCTACGAATAAGCTTGTTGCACTGATCAGAGAGGGCGCAAGAGTTAAAAGATGCATAGACATTACACTAGGCCCTAAGTAGGTCTGGCCCCAGGCAGTAGATGCACTTCTTGCAGGCATCCGGATTTGGGATTTTATGCCCACAAGAAGTGCAACATTTGAATCCTGTAGGTTTTTCTGACACAGTTTTAGATAAGCTTTCTAGACAAAGGACATGTACGAACATCTGTTCAACAACTTTACACTCGGTAGCTACACTACAACAGCAGCAAAATCTAGAAACAGAAACTTACAAAAAGTTTTCAAGTATTAAATGAAGTGCCAATGGCACAGGAAGAAATAAGAGGGAGGAAAAAGGGTAGCCAAGATTAAAGCAGCACGTGATAATAACAATAATAGTAAGAAAAAACCCATAAACTTAACTTTAGCTCGAGAAATTGAAATCTGCATCCTGTCACAATGGCGGCAAATGAGATTGGTGGAGTAAGGGATGCTGTAAAGCATTATGGGTAGAGGGAGGAGCTTGAGATTTGGATCCAAGTCTAAGAAATGCAGCAGAGTCGGATATAAGGATCAGATCCGTAACCCATTAGTGAGAAATAATGAAAAGGACAACATCAGATCAAAGAGGCTACTAAGGAGGGCTTGGAGGCATGCTTACTGGTATAAGGTTCTGAGGACTGGGTCTGAACAGGAGAGGATCAGATCCAATGTGGAGATGGTGAAGACTCTGGGTAAAACCCCAAGGAGTAGAGGGTGACAAAGGGGAATGAATTCTGCCCAAGGGTGCCCCCCCCATGACAGAAAGGGACAAGGTATGGTGAGTGTCAGTGAAGGGGGTCTTCCTGACAGTCGGCACCTTGGGAGAAAGGGTCAGAGTCTTAAAATCTGAAGATGGCACTTAGCTAGAGGAGCCAAACATCTTTAGATCTAGCTGGTTAGAAGCTGGGGGAGCAGGCTTTTCATTAACACCCCGGCTTCTGATCTGGATCACTATTATTTGCCTTACTAGCCACAGTGCAGGAGGAGAAAGCATCTTTGCAGATACAAGACCCTTAAGAAAGTACAGTTGTGTACATTTACCATAAATGTAGATGTTGGAGTGTATTCACTGTTGCAGTCATCACATTTGGGTTATCCCTGTCAGGGTAGCCTTCGGCCGGCTCGAATACCAGAGACTTAGTATTTCTGCGTCAGTTGCTGTCGCTTGAGGACTGACGTCAGGTCAACAATAGTATAAAGTAAGGCAGCAGACACCAATACATCAGTTTTTCTTGCCCTGACCAGTCAGGAGACCCCAAAGTAGGAGGCCAGGGTTCTGGTGGAAGAACCCCACCATTGGAAAATAAATATCAATATGTCCCTTGTAAGGAAAGGAGAACAACAAGGAAGAATGGTAATAAAAGAAGAATGAGAATAAAGGGGGGTGGAGGGAGGGAAACCAGGACTGCAACAGTGAATACACTCGAACATCTACATTTATGGTAAATGCACACAACTGTACTATGTTCTTTCTGTTTCACTGTTGCAGTCATCACATTTGGGTAGATTCCCAAAGCTGAGGAAATGGGTGGAGGCAGTCAAGGAAACTAGGGGTTGGCTAGGATGCCCTGCAAGACTGCAGAGGCAAACCCTGCCCTGGATTTGGAGAAGAGAGGCAGGTAGTAATGCTTGGAAAAAGTGTGAACAGATGTCTGGGTGGCAGCCTCCAGGCTGTCCCTGGTGGGGACTCCTCTGAGGAAAGCTGCAGAGGTTGAGTTTGCTCTGGTGGAGTGTGTCCTGACTCTCTTGGGGGAGGCTTTCCATGTTGTTTGTAGCAGAAATGTATGTAGTGTGCTATCCATTTGGAAATGGTTTGCTTGGAGATGGCTTTACCTTCTGCCCCTGTAGCAAAGCTAACCAGCAATTGATTAGACATTCTGAAGGATTTAGGCCTGTCCAGATAGAATATGATCTGTCTGTGCACATCTAGAGAGTGAAGAATCCTTTCCCTCTTGTTCTGGGAATTAGGAAAGAAGGTAGGCAAATGAATGGATTGTTTGAGAGCCACACTGGACACCACCTTGGGCATAAAGGATGGGATGGTTCTGAGGGATACCCTGTCTGCACTGAAGATGATGAAGGGTTCCACAGCCATGAGTGCTTGCAACTCAGAGACTCTTCTGGCTGAAGTGATGACCAGAAGGAATGCTGTCTTCTAAGAGAGAAATTTTAGCTGTGCAGAAGAAGCTGGTTCGAAAGGGGGCAGGCTGAGCTTTTCCAAGACAAAGTTAAGGTCCCAAGCTGGTGTTGGTGCCCTTCTGAGGGGCCTCAGGTTGCTAGCCCCTCTGAGAAACTGGTTGATCAAAGGGTGTGAGAAAAGGGGCTGCTCAGTGGGAAAATGAGCAGAAAAAGCAGAGGCATGAATTTTTATAGAGGAAAAAGAGAGACCACTGTGTAGTAGGTCAGCTAAGTAATCCAGGATGAGAGGGATGGAGGGCTGTGCCGTATTGGCTCCCTTAGCCTGGAACCAGGTGCAGAACCTTTTTCATTTATCTGCATAAGACTTTCTAGTGCTAGGACATCTGGCCTCACAGATAACATCCAAAACCTGTTTACTGAGGATGGCAGATTGGTTCGGGGTTAGGGAATAAACCAAGCTGCTACTAAACCAGCACAGCTCCTGATGCCAAACAGCAGGACTAAACGCCTCCCAAACACACGTATGTTTGTTCTGGAAGTCAAAGGCAAAAACAACAAGCTGCTACTGAGCCAACACAGTTCCTAATTCCAAGCAGCAGAACTAAACGCCTCCAATAAGCACAGTCAGAGAGGTGAAACTCATCAAACATAAACTCAGCCAGATAGCCAAACTCACTGAAGCAGGTCTTTTTAAATTCCAAAGGGATAAGCAAACAAGACGCCACTTCCAATTTTATTAAGCACCCGATATTGTTGTTTCGCTCTGCACCAACTTCTTCAGACTTTGAAAATAACAACTCACATACATTTAAAGCCATTGCAAGCAAAGTCTATTACAAAACACACCCTCCAATTATCTTAAAGGAACAGGCACAAGTAGCTTCAATCTAACTAAAATGTTCCTATCCCATAAACACACAATATAAAAAGTTGTATGTGATATAAAATATACAACTGTAAAACTAATACTGTTCCTTACATAGCACTTAGATAATGCAATCAAAAGTTAATAACATTATAAAAGCACACTTACTTTGAACCAAATACGCATAAAGACTGACACATTAAAATGAATAAAAAGCATGCCATATTATTTCAAATATTGATAAAAAGACATTCCATCTACCAAACATGGTATAAAATATACATCAAGATCGCTCAGCCAGTACTATGTCCAACTCACACCCGATGTTATACCCCCAATGCATCATCTTTCCAAACTCCTCAGCTTAAGGACACAGCTGATAGATAACATACTATTGAGGCCGGGGTGATGGTAGGCTTCAAGTCTCAACTGCCACATAAGCTCCTTCATTTCTAATTTCAGGGATTCTGTCCCCCCCAATTCACATAGTTCAACTGGTCAATGATCATAAATGTAAAATCATGGCCAGGGTGATTGTAGACATGACTTGCTAGGGCATTCTCCAGTTTAATCTTCTTCATGGCATATAAATGTTAGCTCATTCAATCTCCTGTCCGTCTTGCCCACATAAAAGCTGGGCATGACGAATACGAGATATACACCGTGTATTGATGCTTGATAAGGTACTTGGTGTCCCTAATCATGAAATATGTGCCCGACCTCACATATCTACAATGTTTGCACATATTGCACTTATACATGCCAGCTCTTGGAGTCATGTTGCCACCTTTCCTTTCTAACATGTTCTTGATGTTCAGACTCCTCCTGAATGTAATCTTCGGGGCCGGCCCTAAATTATTGGGTCCTGTTAGTTCAGTTGGCAACAAACCCCAATTTTTCTGGATGATGGACACTATAGCTCTAGCATCCATGCTAAAGTTAGTAATGAAACTGCAATGGTATACACCTCTAAGTTGGCTGTCACCCCTGGGGTAGCTATTCTCCTAGACAAAGTGACCCAAAATGGGCTGAAATTAGCCCATTTCCCTTTTGAATCTAACCTCTAGACACAAATCCACAACCAACTCCTCAGGATAGCCCCTACATAAAAACAAATTCGATATGAACCGACACTCTTCCTGGAAGTCACCATCTCTCGAGACCATTCTGGCCGCCCTCACAAATTGGCCTTTTACTATTGATCTCTTCTGGAAGGCAGGATGTTCACTATCGAAATGCAAATAAGAATTGGAAAAAGTGGGCTTGCGATGAATTTTGCCTAAAAACTAGTTCTGATTGCTGTCCTTGAATAATTCCATATCTAGGTATGCTATTCTGTCTGTGTCAAAAGTAGAGGTAAACTTTAAGAAATGCATGGACTTGTTGAACATATTCACCAGGTCATTGGCCCTTGAGGATGATACAAATGCGGGTATATAAGGATACTCGTTCTAGGAAGATAGAGTTAGTAAACACAAATTTCTTCTCCCAATGGGCCATGACCAAGTTGGTCAATAAGCCAAGCTGCCAAACTGAGTGTCTGCAACTGGGGATGCATGAGTTCCCCTTCCCTCTGGGTAAGGAGGTTTGGAATCTGAGGAAGATGCCATGGAGGCAGTGGGGACAGGCTGCGCAACAAGGAGTACCAGTGTTATCGGGGCCAGTCTGGAGCTATAAGAATGGTCCTTGGCTTTTCCTCCCTTATTTTGAGCAGTGGATGAGAGGTAGGGGAGGAAAGGCATAGACCGATAGACTGAACCAGGGGAAGGACAGGGCATTCACTTTCCTACCCATGCAGTGATGCTCCCTGGTGCAGAATTTGCTGAGCTGATGGTTGGTGTGGGAGGCAAAGAAGTCGACCTTCGGAATTCCCCATTTTTGAGTTATTAGGGTGAAGGTACGTCTGTTGAGATGCCACTTGTGTGGGTCCAGAAGGTTTCTGCTTAATTGGTCTGCCAGAGAGTTGAGAGAGCCTGGTAGGAATTGTGCTAACAGGTGTAGTTGCATGAAAGAGGCTGTGAGCCAAAGGGTCATGGTCAGCCTGCATAGAGGGTAGGAGTGAGTACCTCCCTGCTTGTTGATGTACCACATCACAGTGGTGTTGCCTGTTTTGATCAGGAGAACCCCTGGAGAGAGAAGGAGTTTTAAAGCTATCAAGGCATGCTACACAGCCATCCTCTTTTTGACTGATGTGCAGAGGGATTTGCTGTGGGCTCCACTGGCCCTGTATGCACCTGCCATCCAGGTGTGCACCCCAAGCATAGTCTGATGCGTCTGTGGTGAGGGTCTGGGCGGCGGGGGGTTGGGATGAAGGGCAGTCCCATGTTGTTGGAGCATGCTGTTGCCCACCAAAGAAATTCCTTTCTGTGGCAAGGAATTATAGGTAGAAGAGTTTCCAGGCCTTGAGAGTGTTAACACCAAAGGCTCTTTAGGTACCACTGAAGTTTCCTCATATGCAGTCTGGCATATGGAATGAGTAGTATGCAAGATGCAATGAATCCCAGAGCTTGCAGGATCTTCCTTGCAGATAGCTGGGGCCTGATGGGTAGTTGAGAGAAGTAGGCTGTCAGGAAAATGTGTTTCTCTGGTGCCATTTGGGATGCTGTGTCCAGACTTGCTCCCTGGAAGATTATCCTTTGGGTAGGCACCTGTTTGGATTTCTTTTCATTGACTGTGTACCCTAGGGAGGTTAGTAGGGTCTTCACAAAGGCCAGGTGCTTGACCAGCTTTTCCTGGCTGTCTGCCTGAATAAGACAGTCTAAGTATGGGTAAATTTGAATATTTCTTTCTCTGCAAAAGGCAATGGCCGGAGCCAAACATTTTGTGAAAACTCTGGGAGCAGTAGATAAGCAAAAGGGAAGCGCAGAGAACTGAAAGTGTTGAGATCCTGCCCTGAAGCAGAGATATTTCCTGCATGATTCCCTGATAGGAATGTGGAGGTAGGCCACTTTTAGATCTAGGGTGACTAGCCAAGCATCCTTGGACAGCATGGGTAGTGGCTGCTGGAGAGTGAGCATTTTGAATTTTCGGATCACCAGGAAGGTGTTTAGAATGGATAGATCGAGGATGGGGCGCCAGGTGCCTTCTTTTCTGGGCACCAGAAAAAGTCTGGAGTAAAAGCCTTGGCCTATCTGTTTTGCAGGAACGTGCTCTACTGCCCCCATAGAGACCAGGGAAAGGATTTGCTTTTGAGCCTCTGCCCACTCATTTGGAGGTAGATCTGGGATCCTTTCTGGGGTTGGAAAAATGGTGAAGGACCATTTGTATCCCTGAGACACAATGTTCAGAACCCATTGGTCCTTGGTAATGGTGGCCCAGGTGCTTGACTGAAAGGAGAGTTTTCCTCCAAGGGGTAAGTGAAGGTGGGCAGGGTGGGGGGGTGGATGAGGTGAGGCACTGTGAGTTCTTACCATAAGGGGGTGGCTTAGAACTCCCTGGTTTTGAAGTGGAAGTAGTTCACTGCTTAGATCTCTGCATTCCCTGGGGCTGCTGTCTGGGGGGGGGGGGGTCTGTTTCCACGGGGCCTAGGCTGGCCCGATTTACTCAGAGCAGGAAAGGACCAGTGCTTGGAGGGACAATGCCTGCTGGACCTAGGGGACTGGACCTGTAAGAAATCCTTAACTGTTTGCATAGATTTTGCTTTTTCTTCCATCTTTTTCAAGACCTCTTCTGCCTTAGTGCCAAATAAGTTATCTTTGTGCAAGGGGGCATCTAACAATTTAGATTTGACATGGTCTGGCAGGGGTTGTTCCTTAAGCCATGAATGTCTTCTAATGACAGATCCAGTGACTGCTGCCCTGCAAGAAGCTTCTAGGGCGTCAAAACCACAGTGAAAAGTGTGTTTAGTTACTTGACTTGCAGAATGCATTAAGTCTTGTAAATCTTTAGATTCTGCCCAAGCAGGAAAGGAAGACATTTTTTTAAGGCGTTCCAAGGTATGTTGCTGAAATTTCAGCATATGGAACTGACAATTTAGTGCTCTGATAGCAAGAGTAGCTGAGGTGTATACTTTCTTACCCCATCTGTCCAATGCTCAGGAATCCCTGTCTGAGGGGGTGGGATTCTTAGCAGAGATTGCTTTAATCCCTCTTGGCCCTTGAGAAATGACCTCAGGGTCAGCTGCTGGATTTTTAAAAAGATATTTGTGAGAGTTAGGGACTCTATAGTATCTATCTGGTTTTCTGGGAGCAGGAGGTAGGGCGTTAGGATTGGATTCAAGGAAAACATCATCCACAACATCCAGGACTGGGGGGATGGCCAAGGGTTTGTGTTGTGGAAGATCTAGGAATTCCCCGAGTCTCTTTTTAGACTGAGGGTAGTCCTGACTCTCCCATTGGAAATGCTCCCTTAAAGTATGCAGGGTTTCCCCAAAGGGGAAATCCTCTGGGGGAGAGGCTGAAGGAATGGAGTCCTCTGTATCAGAATCCTCATAAGTGGAGAGGGGTTGCATGTCTTCATAGTCAGATGCATCAGATTCATCTGGCTCTTGTTCAGACAAAACTACAGGGGGCAGATGTCTTTTCCTTTTTGAGGGGGTAACTTGGCTTCCCCTGATCAGCATGATAAGGTCTTCTGCCATTTTAAGCATTTGTGACTGAGGCACGGTAGTAGGCGCCTGAGAGTGGGTAGTTGGTTTCTTGTGTGTGGTTCCAACCCTAGGCCTAAGAAACTCTGTCGTTTTTGAAAGAACGGTAGTCATGAAAGAAGACGCCTATTTGTATCGAGATTCGGTAGTGCGAAGGACTTCCTCAGAAGCCGGTGCCAGCTCAGCGGCTCCAGACCCATCCAAGGTAGAGATGACCACAGGATCCTTAGTCGAAGAAGAGTTTTGCAGCATACCGGACTCCGAAAGTGTCTTGGTAGCAGTCTGCGAATCAAGTGAAGTGGGCATCAGAGGCTGCGAAAGCTCGTTGAGTACCGGAGGACTGACGACTAGCTTAACGAAAGTGTCATTGGTAGGTTTGGATCTGTGTGGTCTGTCTCTGTCTTTATCTTTATGTTTTTTCGGAAGATCTGCTGTCGGATGTCCTACTGAAGTCATATCGGAATTCGAGGACTGTAAACGAAAATATCTGGCATTGAACAAAGCACAGAAGTGACAACAGGGGACGTCGTGGATAGGCGTAAACAAGTGACACAGTAAGAGTGGAAGTTTCGGTGTGGTATTTGCTTTCCACAGGTGAGACAATTATTAACTTTTTCTGACATCGGTTAGTGCAAGAAAAAAGGATCCCCATCAGGGTTCTTAGCTTTAGTAGACTTCAACTTCAATTCGGAGACGAAAACTCAGATAGCGGCTGACAGGCACTCGTGCGAACTGCTTCTGCTTCGAGCTCCATGGCAAGAAAGACTGATGTAATGGCATCGGCTGCCTTACTTTATACTACTGATGACCTGACATCAGTCCTCAAGCGACAGCAACCGACGCAGAAATACTAAGTCTCTGGTATTCGGGCCGGCTGAGGACTACCCTGGCAGGGATAACCCAAATGTGATGACTGCAACAGTGAAACACGAAGAACATCCATCTTTGCCCATCATCCATTGATTGACCTGGATTCAAAGCTGTCAGAAAATGGAAAATTGGGTCTCCAAGTGAGCGGCCCCATGACAGTATATACACTAATCATGCGAGTCCTAGGAAGGGAGTTTATGGTTGCCCACCACACACGTAATACCTTTATCCATATCTACAATCTTCTTACTGCATGATTTATCTTACAAATACTACTCTACTACTACTAACACTATTAACTACAGAAAAATTTACAGCTATATATTACACTCACAAAAAGGTGGGAAAACCCCACAAGCAACCAAGATAAACCTACACTAACTAGCCTACCTATTGGAAGAAACAAACCTAAAAATGTACACTACCTACATAAAAAACAAGAGTACAGAAGTAGTTGAAGAATAGTGCTTAAAAGGCACACACAAAAAGACACCTAGGAAAGCTCAAGATCTAGCTGTTATCCTGGAAGGCGACAAACAAGATCAGAGATAACTCTGTATATAGCAAGACACTATGGGTAAAGCAGGTGGATCTAGGGACTGAAGTCTTTGGAAATGGCCAGTCTCAGATTTGAATCAGATCCGATAATCACAGGTTGAACCCAGATGGACAATACACTGTATTAACTATATAAAAGATCAACATGTCAAACATTACTGTGTGCAAGTAAGACAGAAGTTGGAAATACACATTCAAAAAAAAAAAAAACTGATTGTATAACAAGCGGAACAACAGCCTTTTATCATAATGGCTACTCTAGTCATATATCCTAGAATATAAATGACATTATATGTATAGACAAAAAAAAGTAAGAGTACTGAATTATACTAAGAAATGCAGAGTTCAAATATCAGTATTGCAGGAGACACAAAACATGAGCATGTGAAATTGAGAAAGAAAGGATTTCAGGATGGATATTCAGCAAATATCAGAGAGAAAGGGAGTAAGAATACTGACTTCGACAGGTTTCATTAGTGACCGAAGAGGGAAAATAATAATGGTAGATTTGTGGCAGTAAGGGGCTATTGGCAAGGGAGTGTGATTACTCTGGTCTATATCTGCACTCCTAAAAACTGATATTACGGAGCTTAAGAAAATTTTGGGAGAAATAATCAGCTTTCAGCTGGGAATATTATGTATAGGTGGGGACTGGAACTTGATTTGCAATAGTTACGATTTATAAGGAGTGCTGTAAGGGAAAATATAACAAAAAAGGGCAGATTTCTTAAGAAATTTATGAAAATAATAGGTATGGAAGACACAAATTCAGTAGAAAGAACTTGGACAGAATTTACATATTCTCTAAGGTACAAATAACTGGTCTAGACTGGATAGAAATTATATTTCAGAGGAATGTGTCCATTTAGCTGAAAGCTCTGACATGTCAAATAACTATTTCAGATCATAAACTAATAACAATAAAGATAAAAATGCAGGGTAATGAAGTAAACATGACATAATGGCACTTTCTCACCTACCTTTAAAAAAAAAAAAGAACTTAAGGCGGCGGTAGTGGAAATTATTCAAGAGTTACTAGGGAAGATAGCAATTTCTTCAGAAGGAATAGCTAATGAGTGGAATAAAATGAAAATGAACCATTTCTAACCTATTTTTAGACAGAGATATTGTTAAGAAGTAATAGGAATGATTTAGAGGGGTTGACAATAGTTAAGGATCTCACAGAACAAGAGGATGAGCAACTTTAGGGTGCTAAAGAGAAAATAAAGAAGTATTTCTGTAATATGCAAGAGTTTAGAAAGATAAACAACTACTTTTTGATAGCTACAGAGGACAAAAATATTTAACACAACTACTTAAGAAACAAACTAGAAAGGGTTGTTGCAAACTTAAGAAAGCTATAACAAGAAAACTACATCCCATAGAATAAAGATATTTCAGAAATGTTATCAAAATCTGCATAAAGCGGGAATATGGAAACCAAGAAAAGGCACAGATGGAAATATTTGTGGAAGACTTAACTTATTACAGTCACGTGACACCTTCAGGTGCTTCTGCAGTTATATCCCACTGACACCTCTAGGAGTCAAACATTGTTTGTTCATATTTGCATTAATAATTCCAAAACCAGGCTATATGCAAAGTACTAAAATATTTCATCTTAAAGGTTACACAATGGCAAACAATACTGATATTTGACCTCTGCCTACTGCAGGTGAAGCTACATTAATTCTTCTTCTTTATATAGCATTTATTTATATTGCTATAAATGTCTTGTTTGTTCTAGATATCTAAGCAACGAAGCAGCGCAGACAGAATTGCTTAGCCTAATATGAAAGTTCTCAGTTGGGTGAACAAAATGCTGCTGACAGTATACATGTAACCTGAGTGGTTGTTGAGATATTGCAAACTGCAAAACATTACAGACTTAATACTTACTGTGTTTAATGTGGTTTATAAAATCCACTTTAAAACCTAGAACCTAAAGAATACTACAACTATAAAAATAGCTTGTGCTGAAGAGTTTGCCATTTACACTTCTTTAGTAGCCCCTGTGGTTCCAGAGATATAAACATTTGTTTAAAATGTGAGGACGTAATTTTTTTTCCTTCACTAAATTTTTATTTTCAATTAAAATAACATTTACATAATATTTTAAATATCATTTTAAACTATATAGAATATTTACAATAGCCTGACTTTCAATTATATGCACTGTATATTATTAAATATAGAATTAACAGATCAGTTATCTGAGATACAATATTGATTATTGCAAAGTGTCCAACAAAGATTTAACTTTCTTCCAAGGATTATTTGCCAATGGCCTGGGATAGATTCGTAGTTCTTTGATTTTTATTTCCATCGATGGTGAGGACGTAATTTGATTATAACAAAAACCTTAGACTCCTGCCATTGGAACTTACAGTGCAAACTTCCAGAGCTCCCTTGGAGGGAATAAGTTAAATAAGCCAAGGTTGGAGGATGATGGCACTCAACAATTATTAGGTAAGACAGGAAGAGATGAGATAAAAACAGAGATGTATAATCAATCGAAAGGGAAGACTCCATGAAAAGTTTTTCATGTGTGTTTAGAAAGGAAGGGAAGTATAAGAATCTTGGAAGACATTTGTGTGGTTGCATTACCCACAGACCCTTTAGACCTACTTTGATACAGACCCCATTTCATTTTTAACCCATGACTATATAGGTTCATAGGTAGGCACTAGGCTATCGGCCCAAGGGCCTATGTAAGCCTAGCCAACAAGGTTCTCTGGCTTACGCCACCCAATAAAGTTATTTTCCTGTGCCACTGTTGGGCAGAGACACAGAAGTAATCCCTGGGATTGTATTTGCTATTTCCCATCCACTCATCAAAATTTTTCGTGGAGTGCTAATGAAGAACTTTGCTTGACATAGATGGGTAGCCTGTTCCAGAGTATGGAAGTCTCTGGGACAGGAATCTATCCTTCCAGCATTTCCTGTTTATTGTGCTGACAAGGTTTAGGTCCCTAGAGCGTGTAGCTCGGAGGGATTGGGATTTCTTTGGGTGTAGCATGTCCAACAGCTCTGGGTTTCACAAAGCTTTATATGTTAGGCAGAGATCACCTTGGAGTAGGTGATATGCTACGGAGTAAAGCTGGAGTTTTTTGAGGCGGTCAGTGTAGGGCATTTGTTTGAGGCCAGTGATCCTCTTTGTGAGGTACTTCTGTGGCCTTTCCAGCTGCTGCAGATGTCTTGTGACGTACATTCCAAAAGGGGCGTTGTACTCTATAATGGGTCTAATGAGTGTCGAGTAGAGTGGAACAATTACTTCAATTTTCCTGGATGAGAATCCTTTTATGATGAGGTGTGTCACGTAGAAGGACTTCCTGACTACTGTGGCGATGTGACTATCAAAGGAGAGACTACTGTCCACCTGGGTCCCAAGGTCTCTTATCACACATTCGGTGTTAAGTAGATTGCTGCTTAGTGGTAGTTCATGGGTACAGAGATTTTACCAAAGGGGATGACACTGCACTTTTTGGCATTGAGCTTGAGGCCATGACTCTGAGACCAGGCATCTGTCTCAGCGAGGCCCTTCTGCAGGATGTCCACATTATTTGGGGACTTGACTATGGCTCCTAGTTTGCAGTCATCTGCGAAATTTGTTAGCCAGAGGACTTTTGTGTTAGCCTGTACTTCAGAGAAGTAGATACCAAACAGGAGAGGTCCCAGGATGGAACCTTGCAGTACTCCACTTGTCACTGCTTTGAGGTCAGATTTGGAGTCTGCAACTTTTACAGTGTGGGTTCTGCCAGTGAGCCATTTGGCAACCCATCTTGTGATGTAGGGATTTATACCTAGTTTAGTGAGTTTAGCTATAATTCCAGAATGGGGGATGGTGTCGAAAGCCTTGGCGAGGTCAAGATAGGCTATATGAACCACCTTACCCTCATCTTCAGCTTTAGTGACTGCCTCAAAGAAGTCGATCAGGTTCAGGAGGCATGATCTACCTTTCACAAACCGAACTGGGTGGGAACCAGAGTTTGGAGGTTACCAATGTCTTTGTTTAGGAGTTCCATGATGATACGTTCCATGGCCTTGCAGACCAGGCTCATTAGGCTAATAGGTCGATAGTTCCCAGGATCAGTGGTGGCTCCAAAGCGCTTATGTCTATATTAAATAAGAGAATTGCAAAACTCCTACAAAAAGACTGACAGATATGGATCAGTGAGGTTTTCTGAGATTTTCTGCAGGATAGACAAACATTTGACAACATTAATAAAACAAGGATACAGAGGGAATCAAAATATAAGAAAACAGTACTGTTGGAGGGTCTTTTATTTATTTATTTTTTAACAAAAAACATATTTACCAAATTAGGCATGTAGACTTCAGGCTCCAGTATAACTGTTTAATAAAACACAAGCGCTTTCACAAAAGTTGCTTCATCAGGTGTCTCATCATACTAAAGGACAGTGAACTGAACTTTATACAAAAACATCTAATCATATGACTTTAAGCAATTGCTCAGTTACACAGCTTCTCTCAAAATATATACCGTCCTTTAAAAACACAAGTATCATAAAAACATATGCCTATACATGAACATACATAAAATATGTACAAAAATGTGTACAAAAAATATAAAAAAGTACATTCAATAGCCTACTTTATTTTTAAAATATGTATCCACAACCACTGCTCTAACCCTATCTCCTAAGTGGTCTAGATTTCAACTTTGGTTTTAAAGGTACATGGTCATTAAGCCCATGCTCTGAATCAGCTCTAAGTCTCACTATCCACTGGGCCTCTACTTCTTCAGTAGTTTTCCTGATATCTCCCCCTCACCTATTTTCATGGATTTTTGCTACACCCATAAACCTAAATGTACGCGTTGTATCATTCTCAAGAACATGTTTAGCTAGATAATTCAACTTATCCCTCTTTCCAATATGATAAATGTGCTCTCTAATTCTTTCTTTTAAGAGTCCTGTCAGTTTTTCCAATGTAGAATTTATTACATTTTTGACACTTAGACGCGTGGATAGTGAGACTTACAGCTGATTCAGGGCATGGGCTTAATGACCATGTACCTTTAAAACCAAAGTTGAAATCTAGACTACTTAGGAGATAGGGTTAGAGCAGGGGTTGTGGATACATATTTTAAAACATAAAGTAGGCTATTGAATGTACTTTTTTATATTTTTATTACACCTTTTTTACATATTTTATGTATGTTCACTTATAGGCATATGTTTTTATGATACTTGTGTTTTTAAAGGACGGTATATATTTTTAAGAGAAGCTGTGTAACTTAGCAAATGCTTAATTGAAGTCTTGTGATTAGATGGTTTTGTATAAAGTTCAGTTCAATGTCCTTTAGTATGATGAGACACCTGATGAAGCAACTTTTGTGAAAGCACTTGTCTTTTATTAAACAATTATACTGCAGCCTGAAGCCTACATACCTGAGTTTGTTGTTTTTCTACTGTTTGGATTTATATATTTGAGCAAGGGTACCTGGTGCAAGGTGATTTTGTGTGCTTTTGTTACTGTGATCTTTATTACATGATCACTTATGACATTGGCAATCATACATTTATTTAAATTAAAACAAACCATATTGACACAATCTTAGTTGCAAGCATTTTCATCACAAACTATACTGACAATTTTAGTTGCAAACATTATTCATCACTTACAGTCTACCCAATCATTGTCAAACTTTACATTGCTCACTAAAATCCTGCCTTCATTTACACCTTACTTCTCTCCTGTATGTATTGTTCCGCAATTCCCCTGTTTCCTATGTAATTTGCTCCTGCCATTTTCTAAATATCCCAATTCCATTTGTTTTATCTCTGTTACTATATTCACTACTTCTAATACTGCTGATTTAGACTTTGATTTCCATTTTCTAGTAATTGCTTTTTTGGCAGCCACCATGATTTGACTCAGCAAGGTCTTACTATGTCTAGGCAATTCCGATTCTGTAACATAGCTCAGAAAAATAATTTCCCTAGTTACACCAATTTGCTGACCCAGTATATCTGATAGAGTTGTCTGCAGGGAATCTTTAACGTCTGCCAACTAATTACATTCCAAGAAAACATGTTTCCAATTACCTCTTTCTTCCCTATCACACCTCCAACATTTGCTGTCTACCTAAGGAAAAATTCTCTGTAGTTTAAAGGCGGTATACACATATCGATGTAAACATTTCCAAGCAAAAATCTTAAGTCTTCTACATTTTGTTGCTTATTTGGGAGACAAACATACATCCCCCATTGTTTCTTTGTGAATTGCTTATCCAATCTATCTTCC
Source organism: Protopterus annectens (assembly GCF_019279795.1). Classification (NCBI taxonomy): domain Eukaryota; kingdom Metazoa; phylum Chordata; order Ceratodontiformes; family Protopteridae; genus Protopterus; species Protopterus annectens. The sequence continues at coordinate 1,172,550,531 of NC_056735.1, forward strand.
CAATCCTTTCTAACCTTCTCTGAATGATTCATGTAGTTATTGTACAATATTTTATATGCTCTACCAATTATTCCTTTTTAACAGCAGCTTCTGTTCTAGATTCTAATAAAAACATAACCAGTACTGGTCTTTCATTTAGGACACCCCATTTCTTTCTCTTTGCCTATACTCTGATATCACTCCTTGATAGGGAAGGCAATCTCTAAGCTGCAGTCCAAATAAATTCTTGGCATCTTCCCATTCTATTATCTTTCCCTCTCTAGTTATTTGCTCTCAATGCCTTGGTTCTTTTGCCAGTTTTCTCCAATAAATTCCAGCCCCCTCTAACCTATTGTCTGTATCCCTAACTGCAGTCATCCCTATCGGAAGAATCTCATTTCTCCATTCTTGTGATGGCTTAATTCTTAGAATACTTTCTGCTACCATGGGAATGTAATACTTTGTACGACTATTGTTATTTTCCTTAAAGGTCCGCATCCAAAATCCCAATCTCTCCTTGTTTCTTGACCCCCCCTCCCATTTTATCATCATCACTTTCCATTTTGAATTGCAGGATTCTGCTTGTGGTACATATAGGAGCCTTAACTGTGCTGCTCTGTCATGCTCCTTCAAACTAGGTAATCCCAATCCACCTTGTTCTACTGGAAGAATAAAACTCATCCCAATTGACTCTCGCCTTTTTCCCCTCCCAGATAAAATCCTTATTAATTGCCATCCACAACTTCTTCTCTGGTTGACAAAAAATATGCCTGACCTGTGTATAACATTAAAGGGACTAAAAACATTTGCACTGCTTGTATCTTACTATCCATATAACAGAGCCTCCATTTTCTCAGTTTTTGTATCAACTTTTGTTTAGTCTCTTCTCACATATCCTTAGCTGCTACACTGGAATAATTTTTAATCCATACTCCTAAATGCTTCATTTTATCATGTCCTCATAAATATGAATATTGCTGAATCAATTTGTGTGTGTGTATATAACTTACCAACATTGCCTGTTTTAACTTTGTTCATTTTGTATCCCAAAAAGATATGAAACTGTCTCAATGTTCCACAACACTGTAATGTCCTTTTCTGATTTTATCAGGTATAAAATAATGTAGTCGATAAATACAACCAGCTTTCTTGACTACCATACCAATTATATCCTTGAATTCTGAGTCCATTAGTCTCTTTGCAAATGGTTCTAAATATAATGAAAATAACAGAGGAAAGAGGACACCCCTGCATGGTTCCTCTCCTCAAGTAGAAAATATCAGAGAGGACCCCACCCACTTTAATTTTCGCCTTCGATCTCTCATATATCCTCCTAATTAACCTCATAATTTTATCAGGGAATGCAAATGCTTCCATTGGCCTGCTCATAAAAACTCTGTCAAATGCTTTCTCTGCATTAAGACCCACCAACAACAGTGGTACTTTCTTACATTCTACTTCCCTCTGGATCATCAATATTCTGTTAATGTTGTTGAATGTTTACCTCCCCTCCAAAATACCACACTGATCCATTCTATCAATTTTGGTATCACTTTTGCCATTCTTTTAGCCTTTATAGACAACCACTTTATAATCATGGTTTGGTATTGAAATGGGTCTGTATGAAGCTGGATCTGATGGATCTTGACCCTCTAAGTATTACAGCTACTACCGATTTCTTCCAGGATGTTGGTACTTCTCCTCCTCTTAAAATACTGTTAAACCAGACCCTCCAAATCATTATCATTTTTCCTCCTATACTGTTAAACCAGACCCTCCAAATCATTATCATTTTTCCTCCTAGCTTCAAATGTTCTACAGGAATACTATCTATTCCTAGGAACTTTCCTGTAGATTGGTTATACATCACCATTTTTATCTCATCTCCTCCTATCCTGTCAATAACTGAGCCACGTCTACCTCTAACCTTCTCATATTTAATTCTTCCACAAAGATTTCCATTTATACATTTGCTTGATTTCTATATTTCTCTGCTTTATACAGACATTCCGAAATATTTCTAATACTTATACAGGATCTCGTTAGCTTCCTTGTTATAGGCTCCCTAAGGTTGGAAGCAGCCCTTTCTACGTTCTGTTGCCCAAGTCGTTGTGCTAAAGGTGTTTGTGCTCTAGAGTAATTATCAAAAACAGTTGCTTAACAGCAATCTTTGTAAACTCATGCATATTGTCAAGGAAATCCCTTTATTTTCTGTTTAGCATTCTGCAGTTGCTAATCTTGTTCTGTAGATACCCCTTATTCTACAATAGTTTAACGTTTGTCAGTCCCTCTAATCCTTGTTACTTCTTAAACATATCTTCATTTCTTATATTTCCACCCTATTTTTAAACTCCACTTTAATTTTATCCCACTCCCTAGCTATAATATATATATATATATATATATATATATATACACACACACACACACACACACACACACACACACACACACACACACACACACACACACACACACACACACACACACACACACACACACACACACAGCAGAAGAAATTCTATCTTCTCTAATAGCTCCTGAATAATTTCCACTACCCATTCCTTAAATTCCTCTTTTCAACAGATAGGTGAAAAGCACCAGGCTCTCATTTTTATTTTATTACCCTGTGTTTTTATTTTAGTTATTATCGGTGCATGATCTGAAATAGATATTGGGTATGTATTTATCAAGACCTTCAATTAAATACCCATGTTATTGTGAAATGTAAACTCCATCTAGCCTATCCCAGTTTTTATATCTTGGGGGAATAATATGCAAATTCATTCTGAACTTCTAGTACTAAATTCACATCTTCCATGCCAAATATGTGTATACATTTCTTCAAAAGTCTGCTCTTCTTTGTTATATTTTCCCTTCTGCCACCCACTCCCCAGACATAGCTTCAGTGCTGCAAATCACATTACAGTCCCCACCTATAACTAATATTCATGGCGGAAAGCTGATTATTTCTCCCAGAATTTTCTTGAGCTCCATTATAGCAGTTTTAGGTGGAATATAAATATATGCCAGTGTAATCCTCCTCCCTTGTCAATAGCCCCTTAGTACTACAAATTTACTATTTTTACATTTTTAACTTCTTCTATCATTATTTGAGTTCCTGAAGCAATTAACATAAGTACTCCTCTTTTCATCTGTCCCAGGTACTCTGCTAAATAACCAGCCTGAAAACATTTCTTTACCAATCAAATTAACATGTTCAGTTCTTTCCAAGTGCATCTCCTGTAGTATAACTATTTGCAGGCTACATTTTTAATATAGTTTGCTACTCTTTCTTTATTGTTTTTATCTGTGAGGCTATTGACTTTTAAAGACATTACAGAAAGCATTAATGCATTAAAAAGTTAGTATTCCCACCTTTTACATACAATATTTGTTAAATGTCTAGTTCCAACTTGTGTTACATGCATGCCCTGTTTGACAGCTGATCTCTTATACAGTTGTTTCTTGTCATATCCATTTGAGCTTATGTCACATCTTACAAACCTTTTTGTTTTACTAAAAGCCCTCAGACAAAAATACAACATCTTCAATACCCCTGTAAAATCTATTAGCTTAATAATAACACATAAAACTATGTACATCTTCAAATACTGAAGGTTTACCCTCCTAATAGGAACAAATGTTCCAAACTGACAGCCACACACACAGACTTGAGTACACGTAAAATAAAGGTTATCCATGTTAAGACACATGGTGCAGCCTATGTTTCAACTAAGTGTCTGGTTTTGTCTTATCTTTACAGCTCTCCCAGCTGTGTAAACACTTAAATGCTTTCAGCGAACATGATCTCCTAACAATTTATCTTTAGCAGATTGTCTCCTGGAGACATGAGGACCAGATACAGAATTGCTAATAAGCATATATTTCTTTGCTAGAAAAAGCCTTATAATATTCAATATTATTTTTCATTTACTTGCTTTCTCTTAAAACTTGTTACTAAATCAAGCTAAGGGCCTTGGTATAGTCATTCCCCTATGCAAGAATAGAAAAAGCACATATTTTTTCTTTTATTTAAAATTTCTAAATTTTTAAAACTGAACAAGAAGAAAGAAAGTAGGGAGGGGGATGAAAAAAAAAACATGAGCACCTGTTTACATTACACTTAAAAATAACTGAGAAAACTTTACTTTATGACACGCAAAGAAAATCATGCACTATAAAAACAGTACCATTAAGAAAAAAATATTTTAGTTTATTTTCTCCCTCCACTTCCCCGCTCCCAAATATTTTTCTGAACATTAATGACATGAAATAGGGCATATGCTTAAGAGTCTCCGATAGGTTTAACAAAGTCCAAAATAGACCAATAATTCCAGAATTTCTTGTTCTGTCATGTTTCACAAATATAATTACTGTCTTTGTAGTCCCACATTTGTCAACTTCCAAGTTACTGGTTTTATTCCTGTTCTCTATCTCCCAAATCCTGTTGCTGCTTCATTTCTTCTGGTAGACTCTTACACTTTTTTCCCCTTCTCTCATGCATTTTCCACTGAAACATTGTAAAAGGTTTCACTAGCATAGTCTCTCTGTGGTCTTTATTACCAAAAGAAAAAGAAGCAGAATCTCCTGTTTCGCACTCACTTTTTGTCAGACAAAATTTGTATTTTCTCCTTAGCATGTATTTCATCAAAAAATGTTGCATCTCCAGGAAAGAATATTTTGAAGATAGCTTGGTATAGCAGTTTGAAACTCACACTTGCTTCTTGACATTCCCTGAATAGTTGAATAAATTTACTCCTCTTCTGCCTGGTGTACAATGAATAATGCATTATCCACAAAAACTCTGCTGTCTCCCACTTTTAATACTTTGTCTTTCTGCCACAGTTTTGTTGGAATCAACTCATTCTGTTGTCAGGATTGCCTCTTTACTAATAAAGGTGTAGGTTGCTTTCTCATAGTCAGGTTTGGAGCATACACAAGAAGTGTTCTTTCAATTAACTTCTCCTGCTGTGGAATACCAGTCCAGTTGCTTATTTGTGCTTTCATAAAATTAATACAGTCTGTTCCTTCCAGCTTCTTGGGTACAGCAGAAAATCTCATCAGGTTTTCCCTAAGTGCTCTGTCCTTTAAATCTATTAGTTTTTTAAAACATCTCTTCTTGAGCAGTCTCATATTCAGCCAGTCTTTTCTTCATTTTGACCTCTGATTTTTGCAGTTTTATCACCTCATCTGAATATCTGTTTAAATCTTCTTCCATTTATTCCAGCCTTTTGTTGTTTGAGTTGATGTACTCCATCAATTTATTTATTTTAATCAGGTCTGTGTAAAGTTGTCTTATACTTTCCTCTAGGTTAATGGAAGTCATGTCTGGAGCTTGCACTGCTTTTTTCTGAACAGCTGCAGTACTTTTCCCAGTCAGTGTTTTTTCCTCACCTTTAGTAGCTGATTTTCTTTCAGTTCCTCTGTATTTTCTTTTTTCCTGGCATCTAGGCAGTGCATTTACTAGCCAGTTACTGAAATTTACCCAGCAATATAAATCCACCAGCGTTCTCTGCTAAGTTTCTGTCTTCACGCATGGAGAGCTAGAATTAAGCTGTTACCCCATGTGCAGCCATCTTGGAAGTTTGCCTACTGTTGGTGGGTCTTGATGCAGAGATAGCATTCAATACAGTCAGGTAGGACTTTATGAACAAAATAATTATAGCACTTGCATTCCCTGATAGAATAAGGTTAATTAGGTGAATATGTGAAGGTCTGGACACATTTGCTTTATTTGCAGATGACAGTATTTTGTACTTCAAAAATCAAAAAAAGAACATTTCGGTGTTGTAGAACATTTTTGAGTCAGATTCAATTATTTTTTTGGATACAAAATTAATGAAGATAAAGGCTACAACAATAAACTATTTACCCACACATGAAATAGTTCAGCAATACCTTAGGAGTATGGATTAACGGGGATTCTGTCATGACAGCTAAGGATATGCGGAAAGAGTCTTAACAGTAACTGAGAATCTGGAAGTTCTTCATTATGGATATGGATTTTAAAAAACAAGGAGTGAAATGTTTTCAATCTATTTGAGTTTTATATACTGGTCAGGAATATGTTCATCAACAAAAGGAGAAGTAGTGGATGATAAAGACTTGAATAAATGTATTTGGAAGAAAAGAAAACAAGTGTTAAGTGGGATAAATTGCTCCTCCTGATTGAGCAACTTGGATTAGGATTACTTTATTTGAAATTATACTTTTGAAGACTCGCATACATAATACAAGCAAAAGGTTGTAAATCAAAGTAGAAAGGGATGATTATGATGAAACAGTGGGGGAGGTCCAGAAATAAGGATACTGTAGGATTTTGGATTCAGGTTAAGGAGAATACTTCAAACCACATAAAAAAACGACAAGTAAATCCACTGGTAGGACATGCAGTGCTTTTATTACATCAGTTCTGGTACCACGGCTTCTCACCTTCTGTTGGAACATTTTTAAACTCCAAATGGGTCCCTTATATACCAATCCATACCAACAATAATTCAATTAAAATTTCCCAGTCAAATAATCACTACATTAATTACATCATTAATTAGATACCTTACTACAAAGCCATTTTTTAAAGTGTAAACAGACTGAAAAAAGTGCTTTTTAAACTCATAAATATTGCCCCTATGAAATGCAATTTCATTCATTGAAAGCTAACAATTAATATGCATACAACTGTAATACTACAGTTTTTCAAATAGTTTTTTCCTTATAAATATATTAAATACACTCAACATTAAATGCATCCAGTATAAATACAAATATCAAATATTAAATGCCTACACAATATAAAATTGATAGTTAGCCTTATAAATAACACAAGTCTATATTTATTCCTTCCTCTAGATATAAGATTTTAACATATAATAAAATGTAGTAAAATATAGACCACAATTTTATGAAATTATATGCATTCTTTTGAGTTTGATTTTCTAACTTTTGTGAATATTCATATGTACTACTAAGTTATATTAAATATTCAAATTATTTCAAAGTTCATTCCCTGGGGATATAAAGTGTGGAAATTAATAATCATACGACTCTCTAGTCTGCTGCTGTTTGAAATTACCACCTATGGATGTCTGACATGCCAAAATGCTGAAAAATAAATTCTTATCCAACCCTTGATGTTTTGACAAGAAATGCATGTTAACTGGACTTTCAGGTTTTTGCCTTCTCACATCCCCCAAATGTTCCATGATGCGCATTTTAGCTTTCCTGGTAGTTTGACCAATGTACCAGGAAGTGGGGTCACATCATATGATGTAAATCACTTCACAGATGTCACAGTTATAATACTCATTGGCCCTATATAATCTGCCATTAATCTTTGTACCATCTAAATTTTTAACCCTGTGATATACTGAACATCTTCCACAGCAGTAAGTTCCCACTATTTACCTATGGTATCAGAATGTCTTGATTTTAAACCTCTCCTATTCAGCAATTCTTTTAAATTACAATATCTGCCATAGGAAAAAGTTATATGCTTTGGAAATAAACATCCAATAGAAACATCCTCACTCACTATTTCCCAGGCTTGCCTGACAATTTTCTCCAAAACAGGAGAAAAATCAGAGTATCTAGTAACAAAAAATAAACTTTCTTCCATCCAACTTTTTTAACATTTCGGGTTGTTCTACCATATTGATTAAAGTCATTCCTACCTCTCATTTCACCAGTATTTATAACTTTAGTTTTAGCCTTTTGTAGAATGTGATCATTATACCCTCTACTCTGTAATCTGGTGCATGTCTCATCCAGATTAATTTCTTTTAAATCTACTTCAGAAGTATTGGTAAAAATTATTTTAAATTCACCGTATGGTAGTGAACTAATCAGATGAGAGGGATGCATGCTAGTTGCATATAAGAAATTATTGACTGCTGTGGGCTTCCTATAAGATTTGTGCTGTATCGTTTTGGCAGCAACAACATAAAATGTGACATCCAAAAAAAAAATACTTTCCATACCAATTTCCCAAGTAAATTTCAACCCATGTGAGTTATTGTGTAAAATATTCATACATTTTACAAATTCTGCCTGTTCACCTTTACATACAAATAATAAATCATCTATGTATCTTTTGTAATACACTACATTTCTCACAAAATATTACTGTAGTGTCATAAACTGATTTTCAAATTCTCCCACATAAACTATGGCATACGATGGGGCAAAAGCTGCCCCCATCACAGTTCCCCTAGTTTGCAAAAATAATTCCTTATTCCATGTAAAGTTATTATGTGTATGACAAAATTCAAGTAAGGTCAACAAAAACGTAGAACGTGGCCCTTCTCCCAATTTTTTAGCCATTGCTTCCATACCCCATCTTATGATGATGTTAGAATATAAAGCGGTAACATCCACCATTACCCAAAAGTAACCATCTTTCCATTCCAAACTTAACACTTCCTGATAAACTTGTTGAATATTCTTAACATGTGAGGGGATGGTGGCCAACAGTTTAAAATGCAAATCCAAAAAAAATGTTAACATTTTCAAGAAAAGACCCAATCCCAGAAATAATGGGTCTTCCAGGTAGTTTAAACATACTCTTGTGAATCTTAGGGATGGTATAGGTTCATAGGTTCATAGATTAGTACTAAGCTAACTGCCCTTGCGAGCCATTTTAAGCCTAGCCAATTATCCTTGGAGACCTAAAAACCCCTACTTGTTGTGTTTGTAAGGCAAACACCTTAACCATTAGGGCACCCTCCCAACATAACCTGATGCCTGGGTGTCTTGACCATCAATTTTTGGACATCTTTATGTTTCAAGAAACCAAGCCTTTCTCCATGTTCCAATAAATCTTCCAAGTATGTTACAAATTTATGCAACGGATTATATTGGAATTTAACGTAGTATCCCTCCTCAGATAATATATTTGAAACCATTTCATCATATTGTAAAATACTCATGACTACCCAGTTACCTCCTTTATCAACAGTTTGTATACTACCCCATTCAAATTGGATTTAAGTTCTTGTAGGGACAACCATTCTTTCTTCTTCAAATTATATGATTCAAAATTCTTAAACTGACCATAAACATTTTCCACTTTTTACACACTGAATTTTCAAAGATGTTTATAGCTGGACTACTTTTGGGGGGCATAAAATTACTTTCGGAATTAAATCTGGGCATTTCCAAACAGCCATATCCAGTAAAAAAATGTTCAGATATAACATTACTGCTTGGGTTACCATGCAAGTCCCCTTCATCCAAGCCTATACATGCTTCAAATATTTCATCATAAATGCTAAGATTTAATAACTCATCTTCATCAGAAGATTCCATGCCATTTAACTCCACAAAAGATGCAGCACATTTTTGAAAAAAATACTTTAAGATTTAACTTCCGGCAGAATTTTTTTAACATCAATAATCATATCAGCCAGGGATGGGATTCTAGTAGGTACAAATTTTGCACCTTTAAGAAATACTTTTTTAGCAAAGTCTGAAATTACAGTGTCAGTGAGATTAATGATTTTCAGTGCATTTTCTTCAAGTTCTAAGGCTTCTACTAACATTTCAGTGTCCAAGTTCATAGGTTCATAGGTAGGTACTAGGCTATTGGCCCTAGGGCCTATACAAGCCTAGCCAAAAATGTACCCTGGCTTTCGTCACCCAAGAAAATTATTTTCCTGTGCCCCTGTCAAGCAGAACCACAGAAGTGATCCCCGGGGTGAATTTCCTATTACCCATCCAATCATCAAGATTTTTCTTGAAGAGTGCTAATGAGGAGCTCTGTTTGACATAGATAGGTAGTCTGTTCCAGAGTATGGGAAGTCTCTGGGACAGGAATCTATCCCTCCAGCATGTTCTGTTTATTGTGGTGACAAGGTTTAGGTCCCTACAGCGTGTAGCTCGGAGGGATTGGGATTTCTTTAAGTGGAGCATGTCCAACATGTCTGGGTTTGACATAGCTTTGTATGTTAGGCAGAGATCGCCTCTGAGTAGGCGATATGCGATGGAGTAAAGCTGGAGTTTTTTGAGACGGTCTGCGTAAGGCATCTGTTTGAAGCCAGTAATCCTCTTTGTGAGGTATTTTTGCAGCCTTTCCAGTTGTTGTAAATGTCTTGTGAGGTACATACCAAAAGGGGTGTTGTACTCTATAATGGGTCTAATGAGTGATGAGTAGAGGGGAACAATGACCTCTTTTTTTCAGGATGAGAAACCTTTTGTGATGAGGTGTGCCAAGTAGAAGGATTTCCTGACCACTTTGGCGATGTGATTATCAAAGGAGAGACTTCTGTCCACCTGTGTCCCAAGGTCTCATCACACTTTCGGTGTTAAGTAGACTACCGCCTATGTGGTAGTTCATGGGTACAGAATTTTTACCAAAGGAGATGACAATGCACTTTTTGGCATTGAGCTTGAGACCATGTCTTTGACACCAGGCATCTGTCTCAGTGAGGCCCTTTTGTAGGATGTCCACATCATTAGGAGTTTCAATTATGGCTCCTAGTTTGCAGTCATCTGCGAATTTAGTTAGCCAAAGACCTTCTGTGTTAGCCTGTACTTCAGACAAGTAGATACCAAACAGGAGAGGACCCAGGACTGAACCCTGCGGTACTCCACTGGTCTGAAGTCTGATTTGAAGTCTGATTTGGAGTCTGCTACTTTCACAGTGTGGGTTCTTTCAGTAAGCCAGTTGGCAACCCATCTTGTGACATAGGGATTTATACCTAGTTTAGTGAGTTTATCTATAATTCTAGAGTGGGGGATGGTGTCGAACGCCTTGGCGAGATCTAGATAGGCTGTGTGAACCACCCTACCCTCATCTATGGCTTTGGTGACTACTTCAAATAAGTCTATCAGGTTTAGGAGACATGATCTGCCTTTTACGAACCCAAACTTTGTGGGGTCCAGGGTTTGGAGATTTCCAATGTCTTTGTTTATGAGTTCCATGATGATACGTTCCATGGCCTTGCATACAAGGCTCGTCAGGCTAATGGGGCAGTAGTTCCATGTGCCCCCCCCCTTTGTGGAGTGGGATAACTGTCGCGGTGCGACATTCAATGGGCACAAAGCCTGAGGTGAGGCTATGATTGAACATGGTACTTAGGTGGGGTGCCAGTTCATTCTGTAGTTCATGTAGAAGGCAGCCTGGGATGTTGTCAGGTCCCATGGATGCTGTGTTCTTGGCTTTGGAGAGTGAAGTTTTTACCTGTGCAGCCGTGATTACAGGAACTTTGCATTCTTCCGGTATAAAGATGGACCCTTTAGGGGGTGAGAGGGGGGTAAAGTTAGCACTGAACCTATCTGCCAGGATATTGGCAATATCAGTTGGTTTTGTATATTTAGTGTCATTGTGCTGTAACTCAGAGCAGATCTGAGTGTTGCCATTGAGATTTTTGACATAGCTATAGAATGCTTTGTGGTTGTCTTTAGAATCAGTGGCAATTTTGCTTTCATAACAAGCTTTGGATGATTTTATGAGGGATGTCAGCTTCTTACTGAGGCTGACCAGGGAGTTCCTCCAATTGTGGGATTTTACTCTTTTTTTGCAACAGTTTCTTTCTTCTGTTGTAGACTTTGTTTATGGCAGAAGACCACCAGATTGGCTTCCTTTTTTTGGAGGATAGCATCTTGGTTCTGTTAAGGATAGCACGATCCATGCACTCGTGTAAGTGCTTATAAAGTGCATTTGTGTAGGATTCAGCAGTCGAACTTCTATTGTCTGTCTGCATGGGTGTCATGAAGTTTGCCACTTCTGTCTTAAGAAGTGTGAAGTTGGCTTTGGAGAAGTTTTTTACGGTTATTTTCCTAATGGGGGGTGGGAGCGGGATGTGGATGTCTAGGGTGATTAGCTTGTGGTCTGATCTGACCAACGAGGAGCTGACCTCTGGTGTGGAACACAGGTCACCCATGTTGGTGATGACCAGGTCTAGGATATTGCTGCCTCTGGTGGGGGTGTGGATAAGTTGATCCAAAGTGTTGGAATTGATGATTTCCAGAAAACGTTGAGCAAAAGAGTTGGTACATGAGTACTTTTCCCAGTTAATGGTAGGGTAGTTGAAATCACCCATTATTAGAGTGTTGGGTTGTACCTTAATATTTTTCAGTGTATCAAGAAAAGAGGAGTGGGAATCCTGGGGCATGGTAGGGGGTCTGTAGCAAGCTACAATCTGGATTGCGGTTTTGCCCAGAGTTAGTTGAACTTGGATTATCTCGGATGCATTATGCTGAGCAACTAGCTTGGAGGTGTGGATATCCTTAATGAATATGGACACGCCTCCACCTTTAGTGTTTCGGTCTGGGTTTGGTGGCCAAAAGGTGTGGTATGAATTATAGCCTGGTAATGCAGGGGTGCTCTCTGGAGCTTTGAACCAGGTCTCTGTCACTGCACAGATGTCAATGTTCTCCATTTTAAGGAGTGCCTTGAGTGAGTGCATTCTGAGGTTTAGACTTCTAGCACTGAGTAGCATTACCCTCAGATTTTGCTTGCTTGTACCTGTTACAGTGGTGAATTTGTCATTTGAACCTTGCCTAAAAAGGCACTATAGGGGTGGCAAGAGCCTTTGCTAGTATCCGGAATCCCAAGGGCGACAGGTGCAGGCCATCTCTGGCAAAGCAGCCTGGTCTGTTGATCATGTCATCCCAGGCAGACAGATACTGGATTCCCTTAGAATGACACCAGAAGCTTAGCCAATTGTTAAAGTCAATCATTTTGTCCTTGTACTGTGGTGTCATTCTGGGTGATGGCAGGATGCTACTCAGGGCTAGGGTCATACCGGCCTGGGCTACAAGATCAGAGAGCTCCTCCATGTCTCTTTTCATGTAGTCCAGGGAGGTACGTCTCAGGTTATTCACACCAACATGGACAATGACAGAGTCATATTTGTACTTGTTGTGGAGTGACCTGAGTGCATGCGTTATGTGGCGGATCCTGGCACCTGACAGGCAGCTGACAGTAACTTTTTCCTTGTTTAGCCTGGTGAGTGAAACATCAGTGTGCCTGACTATAGAGTCACCTATGACTAGAGTGTTGGGTACGTTATGCCTTATGGGCTGTAGTTGAGTGGCACACTGAGTATGTGGACTATGTGACATTTGGGTTGTGTTGGGGGTGGAGGTTGCTTGCATTTAGCTTTGGAGGTCTCTGTTGTTTGGGCAGATTAGTACTGAGAGCCTCCGCGAATGTAGGTGTGTGTTTTGTGGTTCTGTGTGTGTGTTTTGGTGGTGTAGGTTTTGAGGGACTATGTGATGAGTGTGGTGCGGTGAAAGTGTTTACCTTCTCCTCTTGACTGTCTAGGCCTGTCTTTGGTAAAGAGAGCTTTGCTTCCAGTTTGGCTATATAAGTGCATCTCTCACAGGTTGTAGTGTTGGGTGGTAGGAGGAGAGGGTTGTCTGTGTACATGAGGCAACTGCTGCATTGTCCCAAGATGCCCAGATTCATCAGGTAGACAGGAGAAAACACCGGGAGCTGACCTTTAGACATGCCTGAATAGGTGCTTATTTATTCAGTACTAAAAACTGTTTTCCTCTAGACAAGTGAGGAAAGTTGAGTGCTGTAGTAATTTGTAACTTTAGTGCTTACAATGAGTTCTGAACAAGAGCTGAGATCAAAGAAACAGATGAGTGCTAAAACTAAAAAGCTGGCTAGTTACAAGGGAAATTTTGAAAAACAGACTTTATGGCACCAGGAATAGTTTACATCTTGAAGTGCACATCTTGAACTACACTCAATGCATTTTCTTCACATTCTGAAGCTTCTAAAGCTTCTACAAACATTTCAGTATCCAAGTGAGCATCTTGAACTATATCCAAACCATTTTTAGCCTTCACTGTATCACAAACATTATTAACAAAAATTTCAGTACTAATAGAATTAGTAGATTGTGATGCGTTTTCTCCAGATCCTGGAGCTCTTCCGAACATCTCATTGTCCAAAAAACATTTTGAATTATGTTCATATTACTTACTGCAATAGCGATGTTATAAAAAATGCAAGCATCATTTGAATGTTTAATATCTACAATCTCATTTAACACTAACATTTCCCATTCCCCTTGTGTTACTTCAAGCACCCTTTCAGATGTCACCAAATTCAAATCAATCTCATTTTGTTCATAAACTGCATTATCATCTTGTTTCACCACATTATGAGAAGTAAAACAACCTTTAAAATCATTAAAGTCATTAAAGAATGCGTTACTTACACATTCATTCAAATTTGATAGTCTTATTTTTTTCTGTTCTTTCAGTTGCCCCTTCCCCTTGTCATTTTGGTTTTCGTCTGTTGTTGGGCTTGTCTATGCCTTTCTGTAGCGTTTTTTTGTATTCAAAGTTTCTTGTGAACTCACCTCCTCAAAGGAGATACTGTCCTCCTAAGAAATGTTCACCTGACGATACAGATGAATCACCGACCCCAGATACAGACCTTCTGGTTTTCCGATAATTACTGGCATGCCCCCTTCATGAATGGACGTAGACAGTACCATTTTCAAAGTCTGTAACGTCTCTATTCAGTTTCTTTTTTTTACGTTCAATAACATTATTTTCTACTTTCTGCACATTAAAATCCAATTGTTCAAGAAGTTGTTTGTACCTCTGAATAGGAATTTCTTTTTGAAGCGTCTCTTGTAATGTCAAGATCTCCATATTTTGAGCGTTCCTTTTGATCAGGACCTGAAACTAAGCGATAGTATACTGTAGTGAGGCCTGCTTCCACTCGGCCAGAAGATAACTTTCCTCCTCTGTAAAGTTACCGGCCGGCAGCCGGTCAATGCGGAGCCCCTGAGGGGTAATATCCGACATATTTTTCCAGCAATTTACCATCATAAAAGATAGTAACTTCCCTGGTCATCAACCTCTCTAGCAAGCGAAATCTTTCCACATCATTATTTTCAGATACTGACCCCCAAAGGTCCGTGGTAATGAATCTACGTTCACGGTCAGCTAAGGAATCCATGAAAGAGTAACTGGCTGTAGTTACCATGGTCTCAGTGGTTTCCATGTCCCAAACAGGAATAGCCTCTTCACAAAAACATAGAAAATGGCAAAACTTCAAACCACATCAAAAAAACGACTAGGAAATCCACTGGCAGGACATGCAGTTCTTTTATTACATCCGTTCTGGTACGTCGACTTCTCGCTTTCTGTTGGAACATTTTTAAACTCCAAATGTGTCCTTTATATACCAATCCTCACCAACAATAATTCAATTAAAATTTCCCAATCACATAATTACTACAATTACATCATTAATTAGATACCTTACTACAAAGCAAGTTTTTAAAGTGCAAACAGACTGAAAAAAGTGCTTTTTAAATTCACAAATATTGCCCCTATGAAATGTAATTTCATTCATTGAAAGCTAACAATTAATATGCATACAACTGTAATACTATAGTTTTACAAATATTTTTTCCTTATAAATATATTAAATACACTCAACATTAAATGCAACCAGTGTAAATACATCAAATATCAAATATTAAATGCCTACACAATATAAAATTGATAGTTAATCTTATAAATAACACAAGTCTATATTTATTCCTTCCTCTAGATATAAGATAAAGGGTTGGATAAGAATTTATTTTTCAGCATTTTGGCACGTCTGACATCCATAGGTGGTAATTTCAAACAGCAGTTAAACAGACTGGAAGGTTGTATGATTATTAATTTTCACACTTTATGTCCCCAGGGAATGAATTTGGAAAATAATTTGAATATGTAATATAACTTAGTAGTACATATGAATATTCACAAAAGTTAAAAAATCAAACTCAAAAGAATGCATAAAATTTCATAACATTTTGGTCTATATTTTACATTTTATTATATGTTAAAATCTTATATCTAGAGGAAGGAATAAATATGTATACTTCTGCAATTTTGATTTTCAAAATTCTGAATTGTCAGGCTCATACATCAGTTTGTTCTGAATAATTGTTAAAAGTTTGAGGAATGTTTATCTGCATTTTTTTCTTTGATGAAAATTTTGTTTTAAATAGTTTATTGTTTGCAGTGTGTTTATGACTCTTTTGATACTTCTAGGACTATGGTCACTGGCACTGTTTTAATGAGGTCTGCATGGGTGCATTCTCAGAATCTTCTAGATTATGTTAAAAATGAGATTTTAAATTCTCCCCTGGATAGAGATTTAGCACTTGTCCCCCCTGCTGCAGAGATGATCAAAACATGTGATGAAAGGGGCAAGTTGATCCAAGAAATCTCTAAGATTTTCATCCATCCTTTCCCAAATTGTCCAAGGGATTTTCTTTATTCTCTTCCAAGTTTGGAAGAATACAGACTAACAGTCCCAACAGAATTTAGCTAAACAGACATTTAAAAATAAATGGCAAGGGAGTTCCAAAAAGAAGTCTCTAACCTCCCCAAACTAAGGATAATCCAATATGTCTGAATGACTGTTCAAGAGATCCCGTGACCCACTCCCACCCTGGCCCCATTTTTGTTCCAGAAAGTCTTAATCTTCATTCTTCTCTCTGGCAACAGACTGTCACAGACAAATGGGTTATGAATATCATTCATTGTGGTTACAGATGGCAGTGGGAGGGATTTCTTCCTTTCCATGGGGGTCATTTGTCATCTGCCATATCAAACTCTTTTGTTTCTTCCTGTTCTTCATCACAAGCTGTCCTAAGGATTGAGAGGGTTTTTTTTATTCAAGGATGTTCCTAGTGCCAAAGAAAGAACGAAAATACTTGGAGCCCAGTTCTGAATCTTTCTTTTCTAAACCTGTGTGTGATACTGCCCTAAGTCAAAAGAACGTCACCTCACAACTCTTTCAAGTTTTCTGGTAATATTACACTTAAGAGTCTTATCATCATACCCTTATTTACCCAGACTTCAGACAGTTCTTAAGGTTGTGTGTGTCTGGATCCCATCATCATTTCTCTACCTTATCCTCTGGACTGTCCAATGTACCAAGAGTATTGAAGTGTCTCCAGTTATAGTTCACTGCAGGCTACAGGGTATCCATTTTTTCCATATTTAGATGATTTCCTTACCTTTGCAGACTCTTTTTCAAAGTGTTAGCAATCTCTGTCTCTTGAGTGACAGACTTCTTACACAAGCCAGGGTTCCAAGAGAACATTCAAAAGTCTTTCTTGACTCCCTCACACAGGATTTTATTCCTGGGATGTTAACTAGACACCTCAGCTCATACAGATTTTCTTCCACAGGAAAAAAAAAATCAGATCTTTATTTAGATCTGTGTCTAAGGTTTTCCACTCAGACTTCAGTTACTGCAAGGAATTTTGGGTTTCATGGCATCTATGATTCTCATGACACCCCTAGCAAGACTCCACATCAGAAAGGTACAGTGGTACCTGAAATCTCTTTGGTCCCAGCATCAACACCCTTTATCTTTTCAAATCCCAGTGCTGGGGTTGTCAGAAGTAAAATCTTTTGCTGGAGGCAACAGATATCCTTAAATCAGACTGGATTCATTCACATAAGAACAGGGGTGTTTGATACACTCAGACATAAATCATTTTCAACTGACTGCCTGGATAACAGGGTCTTAATCCCATTTAGGTACATGTTTACTGAAGCTGTGCAGCAGATACTGATGGAGGCAAGAAAGCCTGCAACTAGAAAATCGTATTTTAGTAAATGGAAAAGGTTTTCTAATTGGTGTCAACATAACCAGCACCCATTCAGGGCTAACTGTTCTCTGGTTTTACAATATCTGTGCGAGTTACTATCCTATGGCCCTTCTTATTCCTTTATCAAGGTACATTTAACAACCATTTCAGCATGTCTGCCTATAGATCATACTCTTTCAAGGCAGTCTCATGTCAAACTGTTCTTCAAAGGGGTTTTGCAAAACAGGCCTCCAAGTAAACTAAGGCCCTTCCTTGGGATCTTAATTTTGTATTAGAGAAGCTACCACCTACTCCATTTGAACCAGCAAATATGGCCGACTTGAGGTTTTCAACATGGAAAACAGTTTTACCGATTACTCTGACCTCTGTAAGAAGGGTACCTGAGTCAACCCTATCTCATTTTCATAGGAACAGGGCTTCTTTGAGAACCAATCTTTCTTTTATGCATAAAGTGGTGTCCAAGCTTACTTTAAGCTGAACTATCCATCTCTCCATTTTCTTTATGGAACCTAAAAATGAGGGAAGAAAGGATACTCCATACCCTGGTTGTCCACAGATAACTCTGGTACTAACTTGACAGAACTAAATCCTTCAGATTGTTGGATGAATTATTTCTTGTGAAGGTAAGAAGAACAGACAACCTGTGTCAAAACAGACTACTTCCAAATGGTTGTCTAACGCTATTACTATTTGTTATACTGACCATGACAAATCTATTCCATGCAGGGTCAAGGCCCACTCTACCAGGACCTTGGTTTCATCTACAGCTTTTTGGAAAGGTTTGGATTCTAGAAGTTATCTTAGAAGCTGCTACTTGGTCTCCTGTATATACTTTTAAAAGGCGCTATAAGCTTGATTCCTTCTCTAGGCCTAGATCAAGCTTTGCTAGGACCATACTCCAGGGACTCCTGGAGCCTTCTACTACCTCCCAAATATAGTTAGCTATACCCATACAAGCAATGGCTAAAGCAGTAGTGACCAATATGAAGTACACAGTACAGTTGTGTAAGATGAACTTACCATAACCACAGATGTTCGAATGATCACTGACAAAGCAGCCACTTCCTCCCTCCATTCCCTTGTGGGTTTGTACTCCAGGGTGTGGACATTTATTTATTTATTTTTTGTTATTCCTGGCATTACCCTTTCAGGTCTCAACCTCTTTCTCTCTGTTGGCAGGAAAGCTCTCAAAGGCTTCACACCCAAATTTGTTATTTAGTCAGTTCAGCTCAAGCTGCTGCACAGTTTTGGGCCTGTGGAAGACGCGCTGAAGCTTTGGAAGCTGAACATTTGCTATATTCTTGGCAGAATATAACCCACAGAGCTATGGCTACTGCAGCAGAGATCACTGGAACATCTACCATTATGATAACTCAGCTTACATAACCGTACTTTTTAAATATGGTAAGGGCATGCTGGAATGTATGCTGTACATACACACACACACACACACACACACACACACACACACACACACACACACACACACACACACACACACACACACACACACACACTCTCCCTCTCTCTCTCTCTCTGGCTAAATGCTAATTTGGGTTTAACTCATCCAAGCCAATAGCGCCTTTTTTGTATACATCCAGTTAACACCCACAGCTCCTTGTGGTGTTCAGACCTTTCTTGGGTCTGACTTCTTTAACTAAGTGATTTATCAGCTTACAATAGGCAGAATTAGAAAAGGTAAGTTAATAGCAAAATGACACCAAGATTGTTAATCATTGATGTCCCACAGTAGAAAAGCCTTAATTATCTTACGCTTTTTAAGTTGATTTTTCAGAAAATGTACTGGGATGCAAGTATGTGAGTGCAACACTTCACACCACATAAGTGTTAATGAGTTAATAAAACCCATTGTATACAGTAAAATCTGTGCCCTGTACATACCTTCATCTTTAAATGCTTACATAAACTGTATATTACATAGACATGAGGAAAAATATGAGAGCTCTCAACACATTAGAAAGTACATCTAGAGTGTTTTTATTTTCATTATTAAATATTCCCCAAAACATCACATGGTCAGACAAACTATTTCAGAGGTCGTGCAACAAAACAGGATTTGTACGGCTCATCAAAACATGATTTAGCCTGATAAAACACCGCTGGATGAATTGAGCTTTGGTAACAGGAAACATTACTGGGAAAACCCTGAAAATTATAACAGGACAACACCTTCTAGTGACAAGTCAAAGGTTTACCCATCACCAATAATCTCTTCTCACTCATATTCTCTCTCTGATTTTAAGAATATCTGGCTTGTTGAAAAACATCTTTCTTTAAAATGTGCTCAACACTCCTGATGCCCCTCACAGATGATCATTGCTGATATCAAGCAGTCCTAGGAACAGGAAAACCTCTCTCCTAGGTCTAACACTCACTTAATACAATCCACAACATTTCCTAATGCTTCTGTGCAATTTAGCGCTTAATGGCTTCTGACAGCAATTTGTGAATGGTCCCAGTAAAACTCTATTCACAGCTTGTACAAAATACACTAATGCTCTCTTCTTTCTCCCTAGCTTCCCTGTGTTTGTTCTTCTCCAGGCAACACAAATATCTATCAATAAGCTGCCCATTTAATTTAAGTGTTAAGTAAGGCACACAGATGTAGCATAAGTATTTGCAAACTGAAGGTATGATCTAATGTTTAAACTTCTACACATTCCAAACAAAAACTTCAGGGTTACATTCAATTATCTCAAATGTTTGTTAATGTAAAACTGTGCGCAGCTGCAGGGCTTGCCTGCTCTGGAAAATTAGTTGGGGGCAACATCTGGTCATTCTCAGACTGTTCTCTGACTCTTGTGCAAGATCAGTAATTATAAAATGTTATTACCTTCTTCCAGTACGTTGTCAGTAAAACCTTGTCTTGCTAAACCACAGTGAAACCAAAACAAAAACCACTTTAAAACAGCAGTTTGCTTAGTACAACCCTCAATGAAGTGCAAGTCACACCACTCATTCCTGATGAGCCAAACCTGAAATTCAGTCCTCCTTCACATCCTTCTCTCTTCCAAGAGCTGCTGTGTCACAGGCCAATGATGCAGGAGTTGGGCATTTCACCTGCATTACAAGCGACCCGTGTTTGGAAATGGATATGGGATAGTTCAATGTGTCAACAAGATGAGAAAAGGTAAATGACTTCTACTATACTAGCACAGCTTGTTCACAGGAGGTTACTAGGCTACTGGCCCTAGGGCCTTTATAAGCCTAGCCATGATATACCCTTGTTCCCTTATTGACCAAGTTGTACTGTTTATATTTGCAGTGCAAGTCTATGATTAGCACAGACTGCCTTTATCCAAGAGGGACATGGGTGACATCCCCAGGGTAATTTACGGTCTCCCATCCAGTTGTCTAAGTTACCCTTAAATAGGGTCATTCAGGAGCTCAGTTTTACGTGAATTGGGAGTTTCTTCCAGTGGAGTGGCAACCTCTAAGAGACATATCTGTCTCTCCAGTATGTCTTACTAATGTCACAGGCTAGGATAAGATCCCTACAGTGAGTGAATCTTGTCCCATTTCACTTGTGAATGTGCAGCATTTCCATTAAGGGAGGGTCCGAGACTGCTCTGTAGGCCAGGCACAAGTTGTCTCTCACCAGCCTATAAGATACAGAGTACAGCGACAGGGCCTTCATTCTGTCCACGTAGGTCATGTGTTGAAGACCCTGAATTTTCTTAGTTGATAAACCTCTGAGGTCTCTCCAACTGCTGCAGGTGTCTGGTAAGGCAAATGCAGAAGGGAGCATTGTACTCTATTAGTGGTCTGATGAGGAATGATTACAGGGTAGTTATAACATTCTTAGCTCTAGATGTGATGCCCTTACTTATGAAATGTGCAACACAGAAGGTCTTCCTTACCACTGTGGACACATGGTGACTGAAGTTACAGTGGTCAACCTGTTTTCCCAAATCTCTCACCACAGGGTTTGAGCTAAGGGGGGGTACTGTTAATATTGTAATTTGCAGGGACTTACTCTTTGCCGAATGGGATGATAAACTAAACACAAAAAAAAAAATGTGTTAAGTCCGTGGCTTTAGCACCAATCATTTGTCTGTGTAAGCCCTTTTTGTAGCATGTCAATATAATTGGGGGACTCAATAATTGCACTCAGTTTGCAGTCATTGGTGAACTTGGTAAGCCACAGGCCATCTATTTTCACATGGACTTCTGAGAAATATATTCCAAACAGTAGGGGGCCCAGCACAGATCCTTGTGGTACACCACTGGTAACTGGTCGCAGGTAGATGTGGAATCCTCACCTTTGACTGTATGCGTTCTATTGGTGAGCCAGTTGGCTACCTATCTAGTGACATATGGGTTAATTCCTAGCTGGGTGAGTTTCTCAATGATGCCTGAGTGGGGGATTGTGTCAAAAGCTTTGGCGAAGTCAGGATAAGCTGTATGTACTGTTTTGCCTTTATCCAGGGCTTTGGTGACATTCTCAAAGTCGTCCACCAGGTTTAATAAGCATGGCCTACCCTTAATGAAATCAAATTGGGTCAGGTCAAGAATCTGAAGGTCGCCTATGTCTTTGTTGATAAGGTCCGTTATGATTCTTTCCATGGCCTTGCAGATAAGGCTGGTTAGGCTTATGGGTCTATAGTTTCCAGAGTCGGCTGATGGGCTCCCCCTTTGTGCAAGGGAATTACTCTTGCTGTTTTCCACTCTGCTGGGACAAAGCCAGTATTTAGACTGTGGTTGGAAAAAAGAGTACCACGTGGTTCTGCTGGGTCTTGTTTTAGACAATCTAGTAGGCAGCCTGGGATTATCTGGTCCCATAGAGGGTGGGTTTTTGACCATGGAGAGTGTGGTTATGACCTGCTCTTTGAAGATACTAGGTTGAGGACTGGTTAGAGGTATGCTTTGGAGTATGTCTGTTGTGGACAGTGGGGTAAAGTTTGCACCAAATCTGTTTACCAGCTGGTTGGTGATGTCCTCAGGGTCGGTATGGTAATGTCCACTGCTAGTTTGGCACAAAGCTAGGCCTTCCCATTTAGATTTCTGACATAGCTAAAGAATGCCTTGTGATTATCCTTAGCTAGGAGGCATGCTAATTTAGCTTCATAATTGGCTTTAGAGGACTTTATGAGATATCTAAATTGCTTGTTCAAGCTGTGAAGGGTTTCCTTCCTCTGCTGAATCAGTTCCCCCTTGTTCTTAGCCACTGGTTTCTTTCTCTTGTTGTATAACCTATTTATACTTGATGTCCACCTGGGTGGCTTGTTTTTTTGAGAGGACCTTGTTTTGATCCGTTTAGGTACAGTTGAGTCTATACATTTGTACAGGTGTTTATACAGGGCATTTGTGTATACATTTGTATAGCAGTCATTGGTGACAGTGGTAGCAGGCGGTTTGAAACTATTTACGCCATTGCTTAGGAGGCTATTGCTTGCTTTGGAGGAGGATCAGGTATGATTGTTACTTTGAATGAGACTGATTTATGATCAGACCTTAACAGGGAGGGCGACACAGAAAGGGTAGTGCAGAGACCCTCTATATGCAACACACAGAGGGTAATGTAGACACCTCCTATGTTGGTGAGTATTAAGTCTGGGTCATTCGAGCCCCTTGTGGGGGTGTAGACTATCTGTTCCAGAGCATTTGTATTAATAAAGTCCAAGAACCTTAGGGTGAGCGGGTTTGTGCTTAAGTACGACTCCCATCAATGGAAGGATAGTTGAAATCACCCATGACCAAAGTGTTTGGCTGCATAGTGAGCGACTCAAGTAGGCCCAGATAGGAATAGTGGTTCTCATGGGTCATGGTGGAAGACCTATAGCTAACAATGATATGAAAGAGGGTTTTACCTACAGTTAGTTCGACTTGAAGTAGCTCTAGGGAGTCCAACTGTTGTACAGTCCACCTTCTTTTAATGACGGGGAACCACATAACTTTCATTACGATGCAATCTTTAAGGAAGCTCAACTCACTACAGGCACACAGCTTTTCCAGGCATCCACCATTAAACACTGGTTATAATGGTGAAGGTTAACACCTCTAGCCAAGACATAGGTCAGGACTCTGGATAAGGCTGAAGATCAATGTCGGGTCTACAGCTGAACAGAAAAGGTTAATACAAAAATATAGACAAAGCAATTACTGCCAAAGGTAGAAAACAGATTTAAGATGTTCACAGGCAAAACAGACCTAAATGTAGTTAATGTAATAGAGATTTTCATTACATTTCAAGAATAAAAAGGAAGACAGCAATGCTGTGGCATCCTCTTACCTGCAGCATAATTCTGGAAAATCATCCTTATATCTCAGGCCTGTCCTCAGGGTGGTCATCATTTTCACTCTCACTGAACTGATGTGCTTTGCACCCATCAGCTTCATCAATGTCACCAAACTGTTTAAGGCCTACAATAAAATAGAAGTCATATTTTTAATTCCTTATTAGTTTTTTTAACTTAATTACTTGGTCACCAGTAAGCATGTAGAGATGAAACAGTAATCTTTTAACATGGTGTGCTACTTACAGTGCATCTGGAAAAATCAGGACAAATCACTAGAAAAATGTTCCCACACTTTAGTGAAGTACAAGAGTGTTTTTACTCCTTTATCTGATCTATCACCTATCAGTCGACGTGCAACTTCAGGTTAACATTCTAGTCAAACTGTATCACCTTAGGACTGCAGCAGTGCTCTTTAAAAATAATACCACATTGCAATATCAGAAGTGGAACATAGTGACTCTAAATGTATGAGGTAAGGATTGCTCTCACAGGAGTTTAAACTTCCAGAAGAAAAAACAAATGCAGCAACCAGTTAAATGCCACCAACACACACCGTTTTAGAAAATACAAATATATCATCATCCTAGAGTTGCAGTACTTGGTATAAAAAAAAACCATACACTTTCTTTCCTTAGCAGAAGTGCTGGCATTTAAGACATGCAGGCACAAAATGGAGCTGGGAAGTATGTGTTTCAAAGCAGCTGTGATACAAATTGTGTATGTTTAGGGATTTACTAGCAACAAAGTGATTCATCTATACTGCATTTCTCTTTTAATAATTAATTGTCTTTGATTGAATGTTATATTGGTTCTCCAATAGGAGCTATTCTGTTATTATATAAAGTTATATTGTAGTGATGGTTAATTAAGTCTGATGAAACGTCCAGGAGACGTGAAAGCGCTCACTCATCTTTATTTTGTTGTAATAAAGCTTTTATTCGGATATTGGTTGGCTTCGATTGTCCTGGTGTATCCTCCTTAAGTGACTTTTGGATTTTCTGCTTCTTTGAAGGGGATACTTTATCCTGATTTGTGTTTATATGCTTTCTCATTAGTTGGACTTTTTTACACAACAGGAACATGACAGAAGGAACCAATGTAACAACTGAGGTAATGGAAATGCGTAAGAAGTTTGACTGTAAGCAGTTATTGAATTTAGAAGAGAATCCTCTTTTGAAACTTTCTTATATAGAACTTACTCAGACATCTTCCAAACAGAAAGACTCTGTTGTACACATAGAGGCTTTACAAACAATGCGTAAATTGGAAGATGTTTTAACTAAGATTAAAAATGTTCAATGGCAGGAGAGACACATGGAAGCTTGTTTGAAATTTCAAATAGTCCCTAGAGGACTTCGTATTCTTAAAATGCCTACTTTTGGCTCAACTTATCCAAATTTACTAACTAAGTGGCAACAGTTAAATCTAGAAACTAGTTACAGCTACATGAAATTGCTCATTGAACAGTATCAGTGTAACGAACAGACACTATTGCAGGAAGCTTTAGAGCTTGAGAAACAACTTTTATCTTTGCTCACTGATGCTCAACTTAATAGTTTTCATTTTGACATCAGTGTTACTATGACAGCTTTGGACAATAAGCTGTTATTGTTAAAAAAGAAAAAACTTGAACGTGACTGTTTAGATTTTTCGAGTGGGAATGTCTTTCAATGGCCGAGGGCATCCACTCGATCATCTAATGATGTGACCACTGATCCCATTCACAACCAAGGGACTGAGCGTTCCACCTTATTACCTCCATCTACTTCCGGTTCTGTTACTGCGGCTGTAACAGGAGCACGTAGTGAAGAACAGTCATCAGGCTCATCTTCGTTTTCATCTATAGTACGTCGGCCCAGAGACGACTTAGGAAATAATGAACAAGTAGTTCGTAGGAAGACGATGGGACAAGTTACGAGCAATTCCCACGATACCACTAAAGAGGTTACAAACCTCCATTTTCCACTGCCCTTTCGAGTGGAGAACAAACTGAATTGGAGTCCTCAGTACAAAACAAGGAAACGGAAAATTTCAGAAGGTCAGTTAGAGTTTCAACGCAAGTCATTGAAACCAGTACAGAGGACTTAGTAGTTAATGTTTCAACATATAATTTAACAAAACATGAATTATCTGTTTTAAACAGAGGTCTTTCATTCATCCCCTCTCAGAGTGTGGATGTAAGTGAACTTATTATAGACATTAAGCAGTTTACTAGGAATATTGCTTTAGCATTACAGTTTAAGAATGATGAAACTCATGTAATGAATTTTGCTTTCAGGAAACCTTCTGTATATATACCACCTTCGCATTCTCTGTTAGACAGTTTTGAGAAAGCTTGTGTTAATGATTTTTTATTGAATTTTGAAAATAATAATATCAAACCAGAATTTTTTAATTTAACGAAGGAAGAGAGATTAGCTCTTAATACTCTAAAGAATAATTCTGATATTATTATTAGACCTGCCGATAAGGGAGGAGCCATAAAAGTTCTAGACAGAATACATTATGACAATAAAGTTATAGAATTATTATCTGATAATAATACGTATGTTAAACTAGATTTTGTTGGTCTAGATAAGCTTATTAAAACAATGCATGCCAACCTTTATGATATGTTGATATGTTATATAATAGATGAAAATTTATATCAATATTTTTTAGTTGAGAAACCTTTGGTTCCAGTGTTTAGAGCTCTTCCTAAGATTCATAAAAATTTGTATGACCCTCCATTTAGACCGATAGTCTCGGGAAAAGGATGGCTCACAGAAAGTATTTCTATATTTTTGGAGAAACAACTTAGACCAGTAGTAGATGAAACTGCTTTTATACTTCAAGACACACAACATTTTTTTAGAAACTTTAGCTTGTCATAATAGGGTAGATGAAGTAAAGGGCTCAGACTATTTAGTCACTCTAGATGTTACAGCTCTATTTACGAGTATACCTAATGATGTGGGTATAGAATATTTGAGATTGTTTTTATTACAGAAAGGGATGTCCAATAGTAAGATTATCATGATTACTATGTTACTGGATTTAGTCCTCTCCAATAATGTTTTTACTTCTCATAGTAACTACTTTCTTCAGGTTAAGGGAGTAGCAATGGGCACAGCATGTGCCAATTTATATGCTAACTTAGTTTTAGCATATTGGGAATCTACTTATGTTTTAGGACATGAAAACTATTCTGAATATATTAGATATTACATGAGATTTGTAGATGATGTTTTTTTGGTTTGGAGAGGGGACCTTGCCACCTTACGAGAGTTTATTACATATATTAATAGTACTACCACATTTTTAGAACTAACTAATACTGTATCTCTGACTAGAATTGAGTTTTTAGATGTGTCAATAAGTAAGGAAGGAGGGAAACTTACAACTGAGGTATTTCGTAAACCTTGTAGGAGGAATAATATACTTCACAGAGACAGCATGCATCCTCCACATGTGTATAAGAATGTTATTAAGAACCAAGCAGCACGTTTTTCAAAAATTACTAGTGATGATTTAATGTTTACAGAAGCTATTAAAAATATGGAGGATGAATTCACAGTTAGAGGCCATCACAAGAGGGAACTTAGTGGGCTTTTTAGCACAGAATGTGACGGGAAGGACAAACCATATATAAACAGGAACATGCCCTCAGCCAGAACTAATGATAACCGTGCTAACACTAGTAAGAGGAGACTAGCAATATCTTATACTAACAACAATCCTTTTATAGTTGACATCATTAAAAAACACTGGAACATTCTACAATTAGATGAAAATATTATGAGAATAGTAGGAGACAGACCCTCTTTTAGTTATAAGAACACCAAGTCTCTAAAGAGGTTACTATGTTATAATCATAATAGACATGATGGTTTGATATCACAAAGGAAAGGCACACAAGCATGTCGTACCTGTAATCAGTGCAGTTATATTAAGAGTTCATGTGAATTTATACATCCAGATACAGGCAAAAGATATGAGTTTACTAAGTATGCCGATTGTAAAACCAGGAACGTGGTTTATTTAACTCAGTGTAATAAATGTCAATGTTTCTATGTAGGCATGACCACTAGAACTCTAAGGGAGCGTATTAGGGAACATATTTATGCCATCAATAAAGAGGATGAGACCAATGCACTAGCTTATCATGTGGTACATAGAGATAGCACACATACCTTTAGTTTCCTAGTATTGGAACATGTCTATAGTACTGAAAGGTTAGGCTGCATACGTAATAATGTGGAGAAGAGAGAGATTAAATGGATACTCAAGTTAGCAGCGGATAGAGGTCATGGCCTTAATGATAAAATTTCTCTGAGACCTTTTTTGGCAGACAGGCCTTTTAAACATAAATAGTAAGTTTTTAAACCCATAAAATTTTACTTTTTAAAGGGTATTATTAGCATGGGTTTTTTTCTTCATGCTTATATTTATATGTTTTTGCATTAAATTTTGATATGCACAGGAACTTTTGTAATTATATATATAAGTTATTCTTTGTATATGTTTTTATGTTGACTAAAGAAATTAAGCAGCACTTACTAGCAACAAAGTGATTCATCTATACTGCATTTCTCTTTTAATAATTAATTGTCTTTGATTGAATGTTATATTGGTTCTCCAATAGGAGCTATTCTGTTATTATATAAAGTTATATTGTAGTGATGGTTAAGTCTGATGAAACGTCCAGGAGACGTGAAAGCGCTCACTCATCTTTATTTTGTTGTAATAAAGCTTTTATTCGGATATTGGTTGGCTTCGATTGTCCTGGTGTATCCTCCTTACGTGACTTTTGGATTTTCTGCTTTTTTGAAGGGGATACTTTATCCTGATTTGTGTTTATATGCTTTCTCATATGTTTAGGGATGGGTTAAGTACAGTAATGAACAGAGTGCCTCCCTCTGGTTGTAAAGGAATCACCGTTAGCTAAGAAAAATATACCTACATACAAGAGTTATTAGAGAACCACTTTTCAAGTTATAGGTAAAAGTACTAGGGTATGGGGCATAAACACCCCTATCTCTTCATTTTTCAGCCAAGACTGAACTTCTGTCTCCTGCATCCAACTTCCCTCTCCCATCAAACACCATAATTCCATAGTAATATCCCGAGATGCTTACCATTCTTTTATCTTCCATGCCAACACTGGAGCTCAGCAGGTGCATGTTGAAGAAAGCCAGAATACCCAAAAGCTTGGGCTGTAAATAATCTGCCTAGAAAAAAAAACAATATTTATATTATTAAAGCATCATGTAAACTTGCAGAACACCAAACAGACTGAACAAAGTGAGTGCTTCTGCATAACACGTCTGCAATACAGACATGGGGGCAGAGATCTAGGCAGACAACTTTTTTTTTTATTTTGTTATCATTAATGGAAGGCTAGGATATTATACTGCTATACTGCTATGTGCCAGTGGAAGAGTAGAACTTGGGGGTTTGCAGAAGGCAGGTCATGCAATGAACACAGGACAAACACAGCCACCCTTTATGGCACATCATTCCTATAGTGACACCACTGGAGACTGTGCTTCACAGGATAGGAAATGTGCAGCGGAAAAGGCATACAGCAAACCCTACTACTTCAGCGCAATGTCTAATGGATTCTGCCTTCTAGCTTTCACCTCCAGAGGGAACAAAAGCTGCAAGTGTGTGATGGACCAAATCTCAGGGTTCAAGTTTAGCAGAGGAAAATATTTGTAAACTAGTAGATTTTGCAAGGCAGATTCAAGAGAATAACTATATGGCAAAACCAAACAAAGCCATTTTTACAACTACAGGCAATGCAAATTTTTACTGCCCTTGCCCCTCCCTTGTTACTTATTTAGTTCACTATACATTCAACTCTAAATCCCAGCATTAATTAAATGGAATGGCAAAACAATATATGAAAATGATGAACAAGGTTGTGATTATATGTAAGGCATATGAAAATAAATTAATGTACTTATAAAATGGGTATTCCTTATTTCAGTTTTACTAGTTCATCCCAGAAAATAGCCTCATATTATCCAGCATTGACAAGTTGTTTAATTTTCAGTCTCAGGCAATAAAACAGTTTTATGAAATAGAACCATACAATTATTCACAAATACATGAGTCTGTGATTTGCTGAATTCTCTTTTTGCAGTTGTGCCAACTGCCCTACTCCCAACAAAGAAGATGGAAGTTAACTTATTTTGAGGGCTTGCCCAAATACTTCTACAAAGAAAAGTGGGAGTTTAATGGTATGGTCATAAGGAAATGTATGTCCTGAGGCACACACTATCCCAGAGGAAAAAACAGAAATGTTTCCTTACAAATCAAGGCTTGAAGTTCTAACATTCTTTGAGTAAAAGGTAGTGACTACCGTAAAAAAAGAAAGAAAAACTTCCAATTCCACCTAGCTAGCATGCTCAACAGGCAAATGAGTGGGGACATCACCTGTAAAGTTCAGACTCCACAGAGGGAAGGTGTTCTTTAACAGGATGGGGAGATGAAGCATACATTCAAGGAATGGTCGAATCAGGCATTTATCACAATCCTGCCTCTCCACTATGTCATGCTGCACAGAAACCTGACACATGTAGCCAGACTGTACAGTAACTGAGGCCCAAGATGAAAAGGTGTCTGAGATATCTGCAAGCTAGTCAGCCAGGACAGTGCAGGACACTGCTCCACAAAAATGAGAAATGTCTCCAACTCAAAGCAAAGACCTACTATGAGGAGGGTGTCTAAGTAGCCTGAATACGATGGGACGTGTCCTAGCAAATCTGTTGTGATCAAGGGTCCAAGTCAGGGGCCAGGCCCTTGCAGCCTGTTGTATCCCAAATGTTGAGTAAAATCTTAGCTTGCACTAAGAGATTCTCCTGTATTGCGAGACATTAGTGTTTGAAATTGTACTCTTTTTTGGCATCAGGGTAAACAAGAATGAGTCTTGGTAGTTCATTCACAACTTTGCAATGAGGTACGGATCAAAGAGAATATGTAAAATATTTTGTACATGCCAAAGCCCACAGAGAGGCCTACAAAAGGCTTTGACATGGAATTTAGAACATATTCTTTAATGGTACACAATCACACATCTAACTCACACTCCGAGTGGATGGCAAACATGTCATGCTCTTTAAACATAAGACAACCAAGTTTGTTGCCCATCAACATTTAGTCCTAGCCATTCAAACATTTCCTTCCTAATCTTTGCCTACTCTACCACCCTCCTTTTTCAACCCCTTCCTTGACCACGGAATGTTCTGTTCCCAATTTATTGATCTCCACAATTTTTGGTCACTTCCTCAGCACACCTGTAATGCCAGTTGTCTGTTCTTAACTTTTCTATAGCCTTCTGTTGATAGCATGATTGCATTCAATTATACAAGCTTATTGTTTTTCACCGTGGTTAAGGTATTGGCCCAATCAGATTTTACCTTGTATGACATCTTCCCCTTTTAGTCTTATTACAATTTGCTTGCACTCTCGTAGGAGTCTTTATGATTTGCCCTCAACCTGCTGTGGGAGGGGACCCCTTACCTTCCGAGTTCTGTACACCTTCCCATTAGCTGCCCTCGGTTACCTTAATCATGCTTTTATGTATACATCATTTCATAATTACTAACAGTTATTAAAACTGAGGGTAAAACCATGAACCTTTCAGTTGACATTCAGATCTTTGCATTACATTCTCTATCCCTGCAGCAAGACAACCTTTATATTCTCCTCACACAATGTTACACTTCTGACATTAATTGCATCCTCTCAATCTCACCTACTTAAAGAAAAGGAAGGAGGACTCTCTATATTTGCTTGCTGAATACTTCTCTACTGTTTTTTTTTTTTTACTATTATTACAAATTGTCCCAGAGTGCCAGAAACAAACTATATATTTCTATTAACCACCTTTTTTGTTGTATTCACTAGAAGTCAGTATCCCCCGTAAATTATCACTACCAGTATTATAACATTATTCATTAATGCTTTGTAAATTTATCAGCTGTTTTCCTCTCTATCCCCACTTCTAGTCTCCACGTTAGACAGCACGTTTCTGCAGCTGATCTAGGCCTCAGTGATCACATTCTAGTTAGCTGTTAAACTAGTACCTCCTATATATAATAACCTGTTATAACATTTACGTTAAATGAAAGCTCCCGCAAACATTACCTACTGGTAACTTTTATCTCTGAGCTTAATGTCCTAATAGTTAATATAAGTTTATATGATAAATATACCAACATGGCTACCAGGTGAGCAAAGAACATGACAACCTTTGCTACAACAAGGCCATATCATACAGTCAAGTCAAAATGTCCAATTCAGCAACATCCACTTCTTTTGTAATGTCTTCTGACACCTTCTGTAAAGCATCTCTGGTTCTTTTGGTCTATTTTGCGGCTTCCTTTTGGTGACCCCACCATCTGTTCTTTTGAAGACAGGGCGCAGTTTAACTGGCCGTCTTTCCCTCTGCATCTTTTCTTTCCCTGCTGTAGATTGATCGAAGTCATTTTGCAGCATCACTTCATATTTAATTTGCAAAACTGTCTATATCTTTGCAATTCTTCTGCCACTAGCTAAGGTTCTGTAAAAGTCTTCACCCCTTGTGGAAGGAACAGTTTAAACACTGCTGGAAATAATTTAAAGTGACTGTTCAGATGCCGACAGTCTGAAGTATGGGGTAAAGCACTTCCTCTTTCCATTTTTTTAAATAAACATCTTTATTGAATCATCTCTTATGACATAGGCACTTGTACATTTATATAAATGAAAACAAACTGTATTCACATATTTTCAGTTGCAAACATTATACATCACATATAATCTTCTATATAGTCACTGTCAATTGAACATTATATAGCCCATTCAGTTTGTGCCTTCCCTTAAACCTCATTCCTCCTCCAAAACATTATTCTGCATGTATTGTTCCCACAATTCCCATTTGTTTCTATGTAATTTGCTCATACCCTTTTCTAAAGGTCCCATATCCAGTATTTTTCTCTGTTATTACACCCACTACTTTTAGTATAGTTGGTTTAGACTTTGATTTCCACTTTTTAGTAATTGCTTTTTTTGGCATCTACCAGAATTCATCTCAGCATGGCCTTACTATTTCTAGGCAGTTCCGATTCTGTATTACAGGTAAAAAAAAAAAAAAATACATTAATATGCTTACCCAGTATTTCTGACAGAGTAGTCTGCAGGGAATTTTTTACAGTCTGACAACTCATTATACACCCAAAAAATATGTTCCTATTACCTCTTTCTTCCCGATGACAACTCCAATATTTGCAATCTACCTGAAGAAAAATTCTTTGGAGTCAATTTGGAGTATAAAAATAACTTTGTAACTATGCAAACACTTCCAAGCAAAAATCCTAAATCTTCTAGACTTAGCTGCATATTTGGGATCCACACATATACCCTTCCATTGTTTCTTTGTGAATTGTTTATCCAGTCTCTCTTCCCAATCCTTTCTAACCTTCTCTGATTGATTCCTATAATTGTCAAGCAATATTTTATAGGCTCTACTAATTAACTCTTTTTAACAGCAGTTTCTATTCTAGATTCTACTAAAAACTCCACCAGTGCTAGTCTTTCACTTAGGATCCCCCTATTCCTTTCTCTTTGCATATGCTCTATCAATTCTTGACAGGGAAAGCAAGCTCTAGCCTGAAGTCCAAATGTATTCTTCGCCTCTTCTCATGCCATTACATTTCCCTCTTTATCTGCTCCCAAACAATTCCTCTTTAGCTTTGTAGCCAACAGTCATGATCCATGAACACTGTGTGTGCCCAATTACAAAAATTCCCTCTTTAGCTACAGTTTACTAAGCAGTGCTCCTTGAGTTGTTAGTTCTGAATTCTGACCACAGTAGGTCTCCGTAATCTTTCTCTAGTCCTCAACAGTTGTGAGATGCAATGTACTCTAACAGCACTTCCTCTGTTGACAAACCGGGCCATCAGGTAAGCAGACTTTTTGTAAAAGTCAAACAATCCGGGCCTTCCACACTCTCAGTGACATTTGTAATCCTCAAAATTAAATTTCCCTTCTATTCCGTTATTCCAACTCTTGCATCTTCCCTTGTTTCCTCTTTCGCCATCTCCAACTGCTCTATCTTGGTGGTGATTTTCTTCTCTCCACCTTCAAACCTTTAAAGTCACAATGTCATCTGGCTGATAATTTAAAGTCTGTTCTACTTTATTTCACAGTCTGTTTTCCTCATGTAGTCCAGGAACATACTGCAAATCTGCACCATCTTCACGTATAACTTGTTGATTTTCTTACTTAAGGCTCTCATGTCTTGTTTTTTTCACCATGTTGAGACTGTTCAGCCATTTTACTTTCACTCTGTTGGCGTTGACAGTTCTTGCCCTTTACTTTTTCAAACTGTCTAACTGGGCTATTTTTCTTCTTTTTAGACATTCATACAGTCCAAACACTTTGAGACAAAGTGATACTGGACTGATTGAAAAGCTGCCCAATAGTATATGTACTCGGCACAAATATCTAGCATTGATCAACTTTTCTGGCACAGAACTATATCGGAAGTCTTAAATATGTTCTTTATCATTTTAAGTGACAAATGCAAATAGCAATCTTATGGGTTATGTTTGAAGTGACAAATGTAAATAGTAAACCTATGGGGTACTTGTAGAAGAGACAGATGTTTGTATGCATACACAAACATGCATGTATTTATTTCTTTTACATTTACCTATTTTACAATTTCATTTCTCAGCTTCTTTAGTGAGATGTAATGCAAAAGTAACCTTATTTTTCACATTTGTCTGGTGTCTGAAATCAAACAAGAGAAAACTGCAGAGAGTAAATTGACTGCATGCTTCTTAGAGTATAGTGAATCTGTCTCATTTACAATTAAAACCAACTGAATAACTTCTTCTTTTGTCTTTGAATAAAGGCAATTTTTTTTGCTCTCTTGATCCACCAATGACCATCAGGCCTCCTTGCTTTCCAGCTAGTTGGCCATTTTGCTCCCCCAGGAGATCTAGGCCCTATGGCCCACTTTTTCCTTCGAGTCAAAGGTAGCAGAATGGTGTAGTTATCCATGTAGGGAATCAGAAAACAGTTCACTTTTGAGCTGCACCACTTCCCAGGTACATACCTGTTTCATCTCATGAATGACATGCAAACAGCATACACAAAGGATATGTCTCCTGATTCCAGCAGATATGTCCCCTCAATTGTCATGACTATTGAAGGCAACATGCCTCCAATAATCCCCAGTATCTACCTAGATCTCTCTCTCTACATGGTTAGTTATGATTGGTTTACTACCTAGTAAACAAATGTAAAATAAATAGAACTCCAAGTCTACACCTCCATGCATGTGCCAGATTCCTTCTCCCTAGAGACAGGGATGAACAGGTTCTACCTCATCATTTTTCTCTCCGCTCATGGCAAGCTTTTATACCCAGAAAGCTAATCAAATCTTATTCAGCTGAATGCAGTCACGGCTTTACCCTCTAGAACACAGAGCTGCACAGTAAATATAAATTAAGTGACAACTATTTGTTTGGGGGATTTAATTACACATTACTTTGTCACTTATCTGGCAAAAGTTTAGTAAGTCAGGGATAACACAAAGTAGGAAGGCCTAGCTAGCTGCTTATGCTAAAAATGTGTGTGTACACACCATAACATTGGACCCAATAAAGGAGTTGAATAAAAACATATGTCTAGTGCAAACTGTAAATATTAAACTCATATCTCTAAGCTGGTCCTTAAGAAGCCATCTTTGAGGGGAACCTTCGAGAGATTTATCATCGTATTTTAACCATTTTAGAAAAGTTATTGAGGAGGTGGTCTACTTAACAAGCTATCATTGTGTAATACCTTAAACCTCCTGTAGTTGAGATCTAAACATCCAATTGGGTCTTTCTTGTAGTTTTTACTGAGCAGTTTGTCTGTGCAAATTTTTACCCTTTGCTTGGATGTTATTTGGGATATTTTGCAGACACCTTAACACACAGATATGTATACACACACACACACATATATGTAATGTATACACACACACACATGCAAATATAGATGCAAACAGGTACACCATGCTTGTGCACAAAATTTAGGGAATACACAGACAAAATTGTGACACAATCTAATCACTACTAAAGCTGCCTCGCACCTCTTAGCTTTTTCTGTTCAACTCCCATCTAGGGTGTCCTCTGTGCAGACTCTGTCCTCCCTTTGTCTGCATTAGTTGTTGTAGTCTGCTGTCAGCCATGAAAGCATGCTGTCAGGTGAACTGATAATTCTTTAAACTGCCTGTAGGTGTGCATATCCTGCAGCAGATTGATGTGCCACCCAGTATTCCCTAATTCCTACCAGTTACTTGTTCAGCAATTTAGGACACTACACCTCCCCCAACACACACAGACAGAGCCCTGAACAAGATTAAGGTGTGTGATGGAGACAGATTAAATGAATAAAAAATACACAAGCAAAAAGCAGATTGTGTTTGCATGGGTTTTCCTTCTTGAGTCCTGCATTCATTTCTCTGTCAAACAACCAGTAGCCAGAACACATAGGAGGTGCTGCGGTAGCGTTGTCGCCTCACAGTAAGACGCTGTCCAGTTCGATTCTCAGCTAGAGCGTAGTCTGCGTGGAGACATACGTGAATGGGCGTACCTTCGTTGAAGGTTGTGCATCAGGCCTGGCAAGCCGGTATGTAAAAATCAACTGCCAATCCGACCCCTAACCGGGAAAAGCCAAAAGACACAAACAAACATCAGATTAAAAACTTAGTCTTTCTAAGAAGGTATACATATAACAGCTAATCATGGGCTGCCTTAAAAGTGCTTAGCCACAGCCACTAACACTGTAAACCTAGCAGTTCAAATCTCATGCCAAGGCAGGTACCATGTAGCCAGGGCACAGTTTATTTTTAAAGCACGTACAAAGCTTGGGTGAAGTATCTGTTTTAGTCATTCATAACTTATATCACTTAACAGCAATATCTTCCCACTAGTTCAGCTCAGACAGAAGCAAAATATTTACCATCATTTCAGATGCAACAATGTCCCGGGGTCCCTGGTATGGATCATCACTTGAAGGAAAGGATGCCAAGATTGAAAGTCCATTAAAAACTTGCTGGAAGTGTTCTCCAATACGTAGCAATAGCTCATTGTGTAAACCCTGATAATCTTGTCTTAGAAGGCTACCCAGTTCAATCTCAGTTTCATTCTAAATAATAAAAAAAGAAAATCAAAAATAAACAAACAAACAAACAAACAAATAAATAAATAAAGCTGCATGAAGATGTACTCAATTTCACTAACACAGCAGTTTGTTTCTTAGTTCAGAAATCCAAATATAAGTGAATAACTGTACTGGAAAAAGGGAAGAGAACAAGTATTCAAGCAGCTCAAGAGTTAGAAAATTGCATGGTGAACTCCCTGTCTTTAAAATGAGATCCAGCAGTTCCTGTTATGGTGGACAGCAAATAAAGACATTAGATAAAGGCTTCCCTCTCCATAGTGAAAATTACAGTTGGGTAGAAGACTTACCATAATTGCAGATAATCAAGTTGATCAATGTTGCAGTACTGAGTCTTTGGTATTTGGGTCGGCCACGGGCTACTGCACATCAAGAAGACCCGAGTCCTTCACCATCTCCCAACTAATAGATGTCCTTGGCCATCCAACTTCTGGACAAGTGGAACATAAGACATGCACTGTCCAGTGCCATCTTCAGGTCTTTCTTGCAGAGTTCCTATGAATCCAATGGTCATCAGGGTGAGCACAATCTGCCCAATTAGCCCTACTGACAGCCAGCATCATGGAATGAAGTAGTAAAGCAAGGAAAGGGAGTGGGCATGCTGAATGGAAGAAGGGACCCCACCCCCAACCCTAGGGTAGAGAAAAATCAAAATGGAGAAAAAGGGAGGCTAAGAGTACTACAACACTGACTGACTCAAACATCTACAATTAGTATAAGTCATTTACACAACTGCACTATGCTCACTGTACTTACTGTTGTAGTACTGAGTCTTGGGAAGATTCCCAACGCTTCTTATTGGGGAGGTTGGAAAGAATTTTTTTTCTAGGGACAGCAGGATATAGGCAGGATGGCAACAGTAACCTCTTCTTTAACCCTAGAACTGGTTCTGAGACTACAGTGTTTGGAGGAGGAGAGTACAAATGATCAGGTGACTGCTTCTAATAAGGTCTGAATGGGAGCTCTTTTCAGGAAGCAGTAGTCATGGCCTTTGCCCTAGTGGGTTGATCTCTAACCCTGCCAGGTAGCTGCTTATCATGACAGTAACAAAAGGCAAAGCAGTTTGCAATACATTTAGAAATGGTTTGTTTGCGTACTGGCTGATCTGATGAAGTCCAACTGGTGGATGAAAGCACTTTTCATAAATAAAAGTGGAGTTTTTTGGTGACCAAGTCTGCTTGAGTTTTTCTTCAGTACTTTCAAAGAAGAGGAATTAACATCTGAAGCTTTGGACTTTATTACTACTGTCTTTAATTCTAAACTTAAGTTTTTATTTTTCTCTAAATTGAAGGATGTGAAGTAACACTGCCTTTTCACTCTGGGGATAGCAATCTCCTCACATCTCTGCTGTGTATTACACATATGGGAGGGCTTACTTTAGTCAACACTCCTTAAAATCAATCTCAGAGTTAGAATAAATAATTAGCAGGAGTGTGGGGATGCAGGGGGACGTGCTCTCCTACAAAAAACACTACTTAAATGCTGCATGCCCTGAGGTTATTTCTTGGAACTTGTGAAAATGCTTGTCTATGTTCTGCTTTTGAGTATTTTTATGTCAAAGTTTGCCTTCCTAATCTAGTTTCCTAATCTTTTCTAACCTCCTCAGACTAATTCTAACAGTCATCATTTAATATTTTATATGCCCTACAAATTACCCCTTTTTATCATCATCTGTTTCAAACATACCTCTTAACCTCTTAGAGCAAGAAATCTGGACAAAGCCATAAGTAAAAGTGGGACAAAGGTCCCAAAATAGGAACAGTTTTTTTAAATATTGCTCTTACAAACTTAGGAAGTTAATAGAACATGTTTTGCATTAGCATGATTTTTCTGAAGGGTAGGAAGTCTGCAATTCAAATGTCTGCCATTATTTTCCAACTTCAGTCTTTAATGACTTGCCACTAATTTGCTAGAAAACCACAATTTTATGAAAAACTGACCAAAAATATGAGGCAAAAATCTGGACAGTCTGTGAAAATATGCACAGTTGAGCTGTATGCTTCCAAACTCAACTAAATTCTACCAGAGCTGATCTTTCACTTAGGACTACCCGATCTCTCTTGCTCTCTCTGCCTATACTTTATTACCAATCCCGGATAGGGAAGGCAGTCTCTAACCTGCAATCTAAACTCCCTCTTAGCCATATCCTACTCTCTTATTTTTCACTCCTTAGTAATTTGCTCCTATTACCTTGAGTCCTTTGCCAATTTCTTCTGGTAATTTCTAGCCCCCTATTGGCTAATTTCTATACTCCTACTTACAGACATCCATACTGGTAAACTCTCATTTCCACATTCATGTGCTGGCTTAGCTCTTAGAATACTTTCTGCTACTTTATGAACATAATATTTTGCATAGCTGGTGCTATCTTCCACAAGGACCCGCATTTTAACACTGTAAAGTCTGCAGAATCCCCATTGCAACAGTCTTGCCACGTTATTATGCCTTTCAGTATACAAACCTCAATAGTGTATAAAACCCAGCAACTAGATATACAATGGTTTCCAATTCTGTTTTACAGAACCATCATTTGTCTGTTTCTCCGACATGTTCAATGCACTTTGTAAATGACTGTGTACACAGTTGACAGACCTGGACTGCCAACATTAACCTTTCATCTTTTGATTTAAATTCACCTCTCCTTAACCATTTCTGCATCAGAACCTGATAGACAAAAAATTGTTCTGGGAATTTTCTCTACTTGCAAGTATAGTTATGCCTTTTCCACATTTCTTGCCTTCTCACCTGATCCTTTACCGTACACTTTCTTTTGCTTTTTGGTACATTCAGTTGCTGCCTGATTTTTGTCTACTTCTGTTTTGATTTCCATTCCCACTTGACACTGATATGCTTCTGCTAAACTAAGCTTGGAAGTAATCTTAGACTTGCTCCCTTCGTGTTTTAAAACTTTCACTATGTTTGGATCTTGTGAAGTCAGCAGGTATGTATGCAGTCCTATGATTGCAGATCTATACATGTAATCAATTTCGAGAAGGCCCATACCTCCTTCAGAATGTGGAATATATAATCTTGGTATACACTGATTTTTACAAATCCTTTGATAACTGTGAAGCATTTTTCTGTTTTTTTGTCCAACTGATCCAATACCTTTTTGGGCCACACAATCACCCCAAAAAGTTAGAACACAAAAATCAAACTGGTTTATGGCTTGGACTTTGTTCCTAGATGTCAGGGCTATTTTCAGTATCTAAGTTTAGTCTTCTAAAATATTCCTTACTAAGTTTTATTTGCATTTGTTCATGTTTTATTATCAATCCTTCATTAATTCCCAAATACTAGCGCACTCCCTCCTGCTCAAGTTCCTTTACATCACATTCCTGTCCCAGACTGATATTTTCTTGGTGCTGCAGTTGTCCTGCTTTAAAGATTGCTTTTGCACATTTATCAAGACCAAGTGACATTCTTATATCTTCTGATAAAGTTTTGATCACTTGTAGTTGTGCTTTCAGTTTCTCATTCTTACGAACTATACAGCTTTAAATTACCCACAAAAAGAACAGAAGTCGTTATACTTTGTTCTTTTCTGGGAGCCAAATTGTAACCATCACTTAAAACTGTTAAGTAGACAGCTTAATGGGCTAAGGGCAAGAAAAACAAGCAGGGAAGGCAAAGAGTCATCCTGGAATATCGCCCTTTGAATTTTTATCCCCGGGATAACAATTTGTTCTTCATCATGCCTTAGCTGCAAAGTGGTTTGCAACGGTTTCATTGTCACTATAATTGGATCGATCAATGTAGGCTGTTATCTTATACATTTTTAGGTACTGTTTTATCCATGAATGTGGGATTCTGTCAAATGATTTTTTTGTAGTCTATCCATGCCATACTTATATTCTTCCCTTTTTACAGTTCTCCATTATGACTTAAACAACAAATGATTCTTTGCTCCATATGACTTTCTTCTGTTAACCTTTTGTTTTATTGCCACGATTGAGTTTTCTTCTAAATGACTAAAAACTCTGTTGGCATCAATTGCAGTGTATAGTTTACACACTGTTGGAAGGCTGGTTATTGGTCTATAGTTTTTAGAACATCTTACAGGTTCACTCTTAAGTATTACTTCTGTTGTTAACTAGGCTGGTGTCTGTTTGAGGTATGCATATAAATAGTTCTTACTCGGTGCTAAATCTTCATGTAAAGATGCCAATACTTTTAGCTAGAAGTTAATTACTGCACCTGTGCCTGGGATTTTCCAGTTAGGAGCTTTTCTTAATTTAGCTTCAGTTTTTCTGGTCGTTACTTCATCCCAGTTCATATACTATACATTTGAACTTCTTACTGTTTCGTTTACGTCCTCTATCGATTCAGTATCTTTATGTGCCACAGGATCTTCATAGGTGTTTCTCCAAAATGCATCTACTCCTTTTTTTGGTGGTATTTCTATTCCTTTTGCCTCGTTTCCCAATTCTCTATAAAACCTTTTTGGGTCATCAATGAACTGAAGTTTTTGCCTCAGCTGATATCTTTAGCTAATTATTTGCAATAGTGTATGAGTGAGTCAGATCTGTTCTGATACTGTGCGTTGCTTTTATCATGTCTATCTTTTAAAGTATTTTTGTTGATCTTTTCCCTCTTCTGTATTCTACTAACAGCGACACTTCTAGTCTTAACTGCTTTATAGTTTTCTCTATTCAATACTTCGATGGTAGCATTGATTTCCTTCCTTCCGTTCCCTTATTACTCTGTGTTTTTGTGGTAAGACTTTGCCTGTTTTAGCTGCACAATAATGTATCCTAATTACTTCTGTTATGTCATATAGATTCATAGGTGTGTGCTAGGCTAATGGCCCTGGAGCACAAGCCTAGCCCATAGGATTACCCTGGCATCGTGTCACCTGATCTTAGTTCTCAGTGCCTCTGTCGAGTAGAGCCACTGGAGTGATCCCGGGGTGAATTTTCTATTTCCCATCCACTCATCAAGATTTCTCTTGAAGAGGGCCAGTGAGGTGCTCTGTTTGACATGTATGGGAAGTCTACTCCATAGCATGGGCAGTCTCTGGATTATAAGCCTGTCCCTCCAGCACGTTCTGTTGATTGTGGTAATGAGGTTGAGGTCTCTAGAGCATGTGGTGTGGAAGGATTGGGATTTCTTTAGATGCAGCATTTCTAACAGAGCTGGGTCAGACATGGCTTTGTAGGTCAAGCAGAGATCGCCTCTAAGTAGGCGATATGAGACACAGAATAGTTGGAGTATTTTGAGGCTGTCCATATAGGACAAGTGTTTAAGGCCTAGAATCTTCTTTGTGAGGTATTTTTGCAACCTCTCCAGTTGTTGCAGGTGTCTAGTGAGGTACATGCCAAATGGGGCATTGTACTCAATGACTGGCCTAATGACGGAAGAGTACAGGGAGACAATGACCGCTTTCTTTCTGGATCCAAAACCCTTAGTAATGAGATGTGCCACACAAAAGGACTTTCTGACCACAGTGGCAATATGGTGGTCGAAAGAGAGGTTGCTGTCTACCTGTGTTCCCAGATCTCTTATAATGCTTTCTGTGTTCAGTGGACTACCATCGTTGTGGTAATTCATGGGAACTGGGTTTTTCCCAAAGGGAAGGATGACACATTTTTTGGCACTGAGCTTAAGGCCATGGTTCTGGCACCAGTCATTGGTCTCGGTGAGGCCTTTCTGTAGGATGTCAACATCACTTGGGGAGTTAATAATAGCTCCCAACTTGCAATTGTCTGCTAACTTTGTCAGCCAGATTCCCTTCATGTTCACATGAATTTCTGTTAATAGTCTTAGCTACTGTGTTCATTCGCTTTATCAGACTTAACATTTTGGGTCTTATTGACTTTCTGTAATGTATTTCTTTCATTTATCTTCATGTTTATCCATGTCTATTAAAACAAGCAACTCTTCCTTTTGATCATTTTATTATACACTAAGGTTGCATTATTTATTCTATGTTTCCCATAGGCATTCTGTAGAAAGTTCCAGAACATCTTCCTATTACATAGTCTCTTCAGCTTCATCCTGTGTCATTCATTTTCATATGGGAACTCAATGGTCCACCACTCCACAACATTGTTCTATCATGCTATGATGCCACCATAGTTAGATTTTCTACACTAAATCCGTCACTTCACAGGTAATCCATTACTTCAGTTTCTCCTTGAAGGCTTTGGCCGAGACGTCAGAGAGAGTTTTTTCAGTGTGCATTAAATCCTTTTGGTGGAGTTTGTGTTTGTTGTTTTTTTTCCTGCTTGGTTCCTGTTGTTCCAGTTCTATTTCTTTAACTTTTCTATTAATAATGCTTTTTTCTGCTTTCCCCCCTTTGTTTTCTTATTTTTGTACTGTAAAATTTTCCACATCTGGATGCCTTTGCCTGTAAGTTGTTCTATCTCTACTGATGTGGAGTGCTGCTTTTTTGTATTTTGTATTGATTAGCTTTGCTTTCTCCTTTGCATAAATATTGCACCATATTAAATTTTTCTTTCCCATGCCCATATTTTCCTCCTCGGATGTCTCCTGCTCCTCCTTATTTTGGGACTTGCTGTTTCATCATAATGTGCCATAACCTATGTTAGACTTTCTACACTAAATCCTCACTTCACAAGCATTCTATAACTTTGGCTTCTATCTGTCTAACTTCTTCTTTACTAATCTTCTGTTCTACATTCCCCCTTTGTGATTTATTTTGGGTATTGTGAAATTTTCCATATCTGGATGCCTTTGCCTGAAATTCTCTTTAAATATCTTTGGAGCTATTTTTTTTGTATTGATCAATTTAGCTTTCTCCTTTGCATAAACATTGCACCATATCAGATTTCTTTCTTTCCCACGTCCATGTTTCTTTTTTTTTTTTTTAATTATTCCTTTCAAAATCTCTAGATTTTGCTCTTTACATTTTTCACACATCCATAGTTGCTTCCTTTTCTAAATGGCCTCAGGTCTCTTGATCTATATAATGTTTTTCGTGAATCTGTTGGATTAATGAACACAAATTTGCATTTGAAACTTGACAGTTTTTCTTGTTCTAGTACTTTTATTTCCTCTAAATTCTCTTACTCCTTTTATATATCTTCTGTCAGGAAATTCTGAACTTCATGCAAAACAGTAACATTACAAAACTTCTTTCTTGTCCTCAATACCCCACTCTATCATCTTTATAGATCTTTTTTGGCCTACAAGTTTTTGTGTTTTCTGTGGCCACTACTACTTCCTTCTAAAACAGGGGGGCTATCCTCCCCCAACCTTGGTCTAAACCCATTGTAGGATTGTTTCTTGAGGATTCTAAACTAGCACTTTTTCCAGTCTTGGTACCACTGTGCATACCAGGACTTGGCATTTTCTTTTACCTTGAGACTAGTGCACTCAGC
The DNA here is from genome assembly GCF_019279795.1 of Protopterus annectens. NCBI lineage: Eukaryota > Metazoa > Chordata > Ceratodontiformes > Protopteridae > Protopterus > Protopterus annectens. The sequence goes on from NC_056735.1 coordinate 1,172,594,907, forward strand.
TGTCTTGTTTAATTTTAACCTAATGTCCATAATAGATTCGATATAAAATACAGTCTACATATCAGTGTCGTCCAGTTGAGATTTTGTAAAAACAAGGTTCACCTATTGAAGGTTCTCACCAAGACATGAGGATGAATTTAATTCCAGCAATACTACTCTCCTTTGCCTACTGACTTCATCTCTCCATTCAGACCCCTCTCCATTCGCAAGTCTGTTATATAAAATATACTATGAAATGCTAATCATCTTGCTAACAAGGCTCCCATATCAAATGAAGCGAGACAGCAGCTGGCTGTGGGAGAAGGTCATCGGTGTTGGCCTCCTGATTAGCTTACAAAAACAAGGACACAAGCAAGGTTCCTTCGTCAAAAAAAACATTTTGTTTCTTCTTTAGAGGAGTGAACTTACAGTGGTGGTTAAATATTTGACAACACAAGGGAGCCTATTGCCGACTCTTGGAACATAAAAGGAAAAAGGCTTCACTACCACTTTTCTTTTTTTTTTTTTTTTTTTTTTTTTAAATATAATCATCTGTCTGCCAACCATCAACTGCCCCCAATCCCCCTGAACCCATTTGACTTATGGGGTGAGAGCCATCATCACTGCTCCATTTGCTCCCCCATGAGGCAAGAACTGATCACAGGGGCATCATATCAGCAGACATCACCCCCCCCCCCCGCCCTCGAGCTCTGACACCTCTCTGCAGCTTCCAAGAGAAGTTAGAACACTGCCAGTCTATGGTGGTTCAGCATGCAAGCTTTACAGAGTAACTAATCCCCTAATCAATGTTGCCACCCTGCAACATACTCCTTTGGCTTCGAATCCATGGCTGCATCAGCATAGCCTCTTACTGGATGTCACGCAAGTGGGGAGCCAAGCTGCCTCTCTCCCTCCAGGACGGACAAGAAGTATGCTGCTCACTCCCCACCCCCCACCCCCACCCTACTTCTGTACCCATTAATCAAACACGTGATGTCTAGGATGAAGTAAAGACTTTATACCTTTGATCCATGGAAGGGAGAAGACTTGACTACCACACTTAAGTTAATAATGGGGAATTACCTAAACACAGGATGAAAACTGAACAGATGCAAGCTTGAGTGGAATTCATCAAAAAATAAATAAATAAATAAATAAAAATATTTTTTAACAGGTAACACCTCCAGGTAAAGACTCACTTTTTTCGGTAATCCAGAAATACTGTTTTGATAATAAACTTAGAGTCACAGAATAGGCAAACAGAAACTGACAGCTTAAACTCAAGGGTACAGGATGAAATGAAGCTCATTAACAGCTGACAGCCTTAGTCCTGTGTGCTGAAATGCTAGAAAATGATCACATTTAAACTAATGTTGGTCAAGGTCATATAATGTTTATTTAAATTTCTACAAGTAAGGCTGTATTACTGCTCTTTTCTTTGTAAAATTGCCTTGACCCTGAACATTATTTAGTGACATCTGAAGCAGATTAATGTTTGTGATTAATTTTACAGTAGTACATGGTACTGCATACTCATGACTGGGCATTACTACTCTTTACCAAGTGCAAATCTATCTTCATTGGTGAGGAGACTACATATATTGCAGCCTGCTCCCTTCATCCTGTTAATGAGCTTACACACATGCCCACTGCAAAGGTTAATGACATGGCAAGCCACACACCAGGAGCAAGGCCATGAGAAGTGTTGCCATTATATTGCAAATCCAGGGGCATTGCCTTGCCCATCTGACATCTCTGCCATCCTGGAATACAACACGGGCCTAAAATTAACACTTGCAGTATGAATCTTGAGCTTGCAAATACACTTAGGATTTGTAACCAAGCATGACCTGTCTACACCCCCCCCCCCCCAGCACCTCACACCGTTTGCTTAAGCAGCTGTCACTGCAATCTCTTGGGGCTTTTCCAAGTCTAATGAGGGAATTTCACACTGCTATTGTAGCATCAGGGAGGAATTTCCTCATTAGCCACCAAAAGAATGAAAGCCATGCAGTCATACATTTCTTCTTTTTTCTCTGGTTGGCCTTCTAGGACTATGACTGCTAAATGAACTAGGTCAAAAGTGCCACAAAAAAGACACAGAGACTCTGTGCCATTAAGTAAGGTACTCTGAGACATCACTTATCAAACCTCAAAAGATCACATAAGATCGTCTGTAGTTTCTGCACACAACTATGCAATTTTGCTCTTAACAGAAACGCAAATCTCCATATATTTCATTTCATCTTTTCCACACCTTCTGCAGTGCCTCTTTAGCGTTCCTTGGACTGAAAACTTTTGTTTTTCCTCTTCCCGGATGTTCATCTTCTAATACATGAAACGTCAACAAACCTTTGCAGGATTACTTAAGCTAAGATCTACTGAAAGCACACACTATTTTATGCAGTGCAGGTCTCATCACTACTGGGTACCACAAACAAATAAGCAGATTAATAAACTCTGTACTTTCTGAACTGCATGTTTAATTACCTTGAGGTAGTGCAAAGCACGCTCCAGCTCATCCTTGGAACAGGAGCACACCAGATGGGAGAAGATGTACTTGAAGTTGTTGATAAGAATCTCTCTGCGGTTCACATTCAGTTGTTTTGCGATTGTGCGGATTAAACTAGAGGCTGTAGGACTTGCTTTGGCAGCGAGATAAGGCAGCAGTAACTGAAGTGTGCGCTGCGAAGAAATAAACACATAGTTGCATATAAAAAAAAGAAAAAGAACATGAGACGAAGTGGCTCTTCGCCATCTGGGGCCCAAAAGACTGAAATTTGGTCCTTATGATTGAGAATACATTTCATCTACTGATTCAAGAAATGGAAATCATGTTTATAGGGTGAGAAAATGGTGATATTGGCTAATAATCATAATTAATTTAGCAAGAGGGATAAAATGATAAACCAAAATTTTGCATACATCATCTACACAGCAGTGTGACAGTGCTACTCACCATTAAGTTGGTAACAAGTCATGTATTAAGTCAAACTGGTATGAACCTAATCAGAAGACGTTGTGCACTGGTTATGTTATGGAATGCTACTGGATTAAGTCTCAATCTGTAAATATCCTTATCTGCTTTACTCGGATACTTCCCTCTGTGTGGCAAATAGTAATACAGCAGCTGTGAAGAGCAAGAGTCAAGGTCTGCACCTGAACAAATGCTTTTAGTGAGAGCAGAAAATGCAACAGTGTAGCACAAGGTGATCCAACTGTAGCTGTCGAACTTAATGTTACAGGGTACATTCCTCTGATATACATTCATACATCACAAAGAAAATATGAAAAGGTGCAAAAGATACAGTCACAAAACAGAAACTAGAGGGGTGCATGAGCAAGCACTCAGGCAAATGAGAATGCAAGGAAATTAGCAAACAATGTTGGAGGCAAGATCTTAAACAACAAATGAATTGAAAATATCCAGTCTGACGTATGGCTCCCATACATGCAACAAAGTCTAGAAGATTTAGGATCTTTGCTTGGAAGAGTTTACAAAGGTATTTTTATACCCCAAGCAGACTCCAAAGAATTTTTCCTCAGGTAGATTGCAAATGCTGGAGTTGTGATGGGGAAGAAAGAGGTAATTGGGAACAAATTTTTTGGGAGTGTAATGAGTTGGCACTTCAAAAATTCCCTAAAGACTACTCGAACAGAAATACTGGGTGAGCAAATTGGTGGAACTAAGGAAACTTTTTTTGAGCTATGACAGAGAATAAAAATTGTCTAGATGTAGTAAGGCCTTGCTGAGTTTAATCCTGATAGCTGCCAAAAAAGCCAATGCTAGAAAATGGAAATCGAAAGTCTAAACCAACCGTACAAGAAGTAGTGAATATAGTTAGAGAGAGAAAACAACTAGAAGTGGGATCTTTAGAACTGGGTAGAAGCAAATTACATAGAATAAAATGGGAACTGTGGGAACAATACATACAGAATAAAGTTTTGAAGGAGGAATGAGGTTTAAGGGAAGGCATGAACTGAATGAGCTTTGTAATGTTTGGCTGATAATGACTGGATAGATGGTTTACTATGACTTACACGAATGGCAGTTAGTCAAACGGCCGATGTTCGAAATCACAGTTTCCAAGGGTCAGGAAATTGAACCAACAGCAGTCGCCGGAGGTTAGTCGAGTTGCATGGTGCACATGACCATTTGACAAGCGATGTGCCGAGACTGTGGTGGGAGGTCGTGCTTCAGTGAGGAACAGGGAAGTAGCCCATTTTCTCACTGTAGTGTGATCTCGGAGTTGGTATATTTAATGTGCAGGGGGTGGGGGGGTGAATCCCCCTACATGGGGGGTGCAGGGGGGCATAGCTCACTGCAAAATAGTAGAAGTAAGCTAACACGGCTGGAAGATGGGAATGTCGAAAATGTCATATACACATTTTCGTGTTTACCATTTTCGACATTCCGGTCTTCCAAGACTTCCAAATTCAGCATTCTTTTCCGATGCTGCAACTGTTCGACCCGACCCCTTTCGACCATACCATAGATTATAAGTGATGTATAACGTTTACAACTGAAAAAACTTCAATATGGGTTGTTTTCATTTATAAACATGTATGGTTACCTATGTCATAAGTGATATTTTAAAAAGCGGTTTCTTCTTTAAAAAAGTATGCAGTCTGTTACATAGTCTCTGTCCCAATAAATATGAACAAACTGAAATTACTGTACCAAGACTTCTGCTTATATTCTCTTCTTCTCACTGTAATGAGAAGAGGTAGCTAGACGGGTTACATGCAGTTTACATTCTACCTGATGTTTCTATGCTGGTGTATTCTATAGTGTCCACTTTTTTATTTACCTTTAGCTATAAGTATAGTTAGCATTTGAGGAGTATGTTATAGTTCTCTAATGCTAAAAGTTACTGTCATACTCACTCTTAAAATCAAATTGATGAGATTTTCTTGCATGTCTTTTACTTTCAAAATGTAATGGAAAAGTGGTCTTAAGCAGGAACTTTCACCAGTACTGTCAGTTGTAATCCACATTTCATGATAAACTGTGAAAGGTGACACTGTGCTTCAGGGTATTAGCACAAAGTGAATACATGACCCTTTAAAGAAAAATATAAACTATATACTGGGCAAATGGACACGTCTTTTTCACTTAGTAATGAGAAAAGAAAAAAAGCATAGGATTAACTGTCTGATTGTTAGTGCAAAGGATTGCGGCCATTAGCTGTAAACAAGCTACTTCCTGTAGTACAAGGTTTGATTCCCTCAGCCTACATTTGCCTACCATGTGACCTCTAAAAATGCAGTAAAAGAAAATTATTAAAATGATTTAGAGTAAGTTTTTTGGCCAGGTGTTTCACCTAGAATATCACAGGAGATTCTAACATGGCCACTATTACATTTGGAGTGCACTATCAGAAATTCTAGTATAACTTTCTTTCTTTGTTTTTTTTTTTAGAAGTTATTTAAATTGGAATTTAAACTTTGTAGTATAACTGAAGAATATAATTAATAGTGTTTGGCAAATAAGGATCTCATTGTGGCTTTACTTTTCTAAAAGCAAACAATCACTCAATTTGCACATGAAAACTATTGAATATATTGTTAATAAGTCTAACCAACAAATACCACTCCATGGACACAGCTTAGATTAACAGACTGGCTACCTAAAGATATAACTTCTGGATATAATCTTAACAAATCATTGCATTATTTTCATTTAGATAACATCTCCAGTTTAAATACTGAAAAATAAACACTTTTATTGGTCTAAACACATTTCAGAACTTGTTTCATTATTCATAAAATTGGTCAGATTTCTCTTTTCAAACCATATTCAATATAAAATATAAACTGCATCTTGTTTCATTATTCACACATTGCAGATAATATTTTCTATTGCAAATGAAGTGCTATCAAGCAATGGAATCATAAACCTGATAAACTGCTGAACTTAGAAATGTTTAAGAAACTATAAATACAAAAAAATACAATAACATCTTTTAGAAATAGAACACAACAAAATATTTTACTCTGAGCTTACACAGGCCCCTTCAAGCCTTGGTTGGCAAATCCAACTAAACTCCATTCGCATAGTAGTGGAACCTGAATGCATCTATAGTGGTATTCCCCAATGATTCAACTCATGGTGGGTTAAAACTAATCAATTTTTTACTCAAATTATTGGTATACAAGTCAATTTTACATAGAGTCTGAATCCACTGTGTTTGGTAACTAAGCATTTGATTCTCTCAAAAAGGAATAGTATATTAGATACAAGTTTTGCTTTTCCACGTTATAGATGATTGCTAACTTTCACTTTGCTTCATAAATATGATTTTTTTCTGCTCAGAGGGCATGGATAATCAAGAAAAGGAGATCATTTTGAATACTGTATCATAATAAGGAAAAGAAAAGAAGAAAATGCTCTAGAAATGTGTATTTCCTCTCCTTAAAATCTCTTAAATCAACCTTACCATAAGCACTCAGTCTCTACTCTACTAAATTTACGATGACCAGGAAATCAGGCGTTACCTTTTCTAATATGTTATGTAAAGTCACTACATTCTGCATTATCATAGTGGAAAGCTTTATTTTCATAGGTTCACTGGTAAGAACTAGGCTAGCTGCCCTTGGGGCCCTTTTAAGCCTAGCTAATTTCCCTCAAAGGTGAGAATCAATCCCTGCAACTTGTATCTGTGATGCAAACAACTCATTATTCCAAACTCCAACCCCCTTATGCCAACCCACAATAGTGGTTCCACTGGGGAATGAAACCAGATCTTCTGGGTGTAAAGCGGATGTGATAACCACTACACCACAGAACCTCCTACAATAACATGACCATAATAAAACTCCTTCAAATCAACCAGCACTTTCAATAGAAAACCACATTAGACTTTTTCCACTTGGCCTCATATTCATGCAAAAGCAGCAAATACTTTAGTTTTAATTGTACAACTTCATAATATAAATGCAAGTCAGAAAAACTTGAACCTGTGTCCGTCTTTAATTGTTTCATGAAATAAAAGCCATATCCTCCATCCCATACATTATTATGCTTCATGGTTTAACTGCCTTCGAAACATTCACTGGACTTTTCTACTGGGAATGCTTGTAATGCATGCAGTAACAAGGAAAGAAAATAGTGGAAAGCCACTAGCACAAAAAGCATAAATAAATAGAAATATCACCATTAAAATGAAAGTCATTTGGAAGTAAAGAAACATTATCTAGATCCATTTACAGTCCAAACAGTTTCTAGCTACAAAATTCAGGATTTAACTTATTTTATTTCAGGGCTTATTAATATAATCTTCCAAGCTGTGTAGTAACCATACTTATTATTTACTGCGCTTTTCCTGCTATAAGCAGTCACACACATTTGCTGCAAAATCTGGGAAGGACTGCAATAATCACGTCTTTATTTTACTGATTAACCAATAACCTAAAAGCATCTCAAATTTATCCAACTGACATAGCCTACTAGTGTCATTCTATGGATTTGTTAAATATATAAACATCAGCTAGAAACAAAGAAACTGTCACTTCATTCTGTCCTACAAGATAACACAGTAAACTACTGCTAGGGTTTGTTAAGCACAAGGTAAGCAGAACAAGCGTGGACAATTTTGCCTTGTTCCCCTTAACAGACACAATGACAGACATTTCTGTATGTATTTTCATTCCAGGAACAGAGGCTAAACATATATACTGCCCTGCACATTTTGTTGAATTGACTGTGGCGATCTAAACTCTAGAAACACCTTAGTTAGTTAATATCTCTCCATTCTATCAAAGGCCTTCTTCACATCCAAACTTACAACCAATAATACCTCATTTAGTTGTGCATCCCTTACTACTAACCATGTTTTCAATATGTTACAGAATGTCTGTCTACACTTAAACCTACACTGAAATTTTCAATCAATCCTTGGTACTCCACTTGCCAAGATTAAATTTAGTGTTATTGTCAAAACATTGTTTAATAGAAGCACATTTCACAGTACTAGTGTATTAAATTGTTATGAACATTATGATGGCTGTGGATGTGGATCAGGTCATAAGTGAAAAAGATGTTATTTCTGGAAGAATAAAATGAACAGCAAGGTAAGACCATATGGCTGTGGCCAACATGGAATTCAGAGTGATGACAAAGGTGAAAGTGACCCAGTACAAAAAAATTTGGAATTGTTTGGAAGGGATTAAAACATGACTTAAGGCATTTATAAGGACTGTTGTTGGATATGCTAGACAACTGAAGTCATGCAAATCTAATGAATGCATTATTATAAGATCATATGTTGCCATGCAGCTCTTAAAAAAGCTGAAGTATGAGATAAGACATCTAAAAGGTACTGATATGGAGACTAACTGGTTTAACTGGAGACAAGGCCAGAATCAGATTTTTGAGACTGGGTGGTGTACTACAAGGCGCAGACTGCTTCGATTTTTTTTTAATCAAAGATGGTGGTTTGTACTTGATTTACTTGTTCAGCTTTATCTCCATTTGACTAAAACTACAGTAAACCTAGGATAATTATGTTCCTGTTTGTTACATGGTATGGAAAAGAAGAGGTATTATGGCAGCTGAGAATCAGGTGAAGAGAAGGACAACCTGACTACTCTGCCAAAATACACACACACACACACACACACACACACACACACACACACACACACACACATGCACACACACACACGCAGTTATAGTGTGTTAGTGGCTCAACAGGTACAACACTTGTCTTTGGTGATGGAAGATCAGAAGACTGAGGGTTCTATTCCCAGCTCAGCTGCTTGAATTTATTTCCAATACTGATACTATAGTGACGCAGAAGGGTGGGTGCTGCACTCTTGAGTGTGCCGTACTTTGGATGAAATGTTAAACCTAGGCCCCATCTGCCTGAGTTGGTGGTAATTCAGACAAATGTAAAAGATCCCATGGCAATTATTAAAAAAAAAAAAGAGAGTGGGGGTACCTCCCTGGTGTCCTGGCCAAATCTCCCCTAGTGAGTTATGAATACCACCTCTGGTCTCCCTTGAAAATATGCCACTGGCCTATCGAGACTAACCCTGTCAACAAAAGCATAAACAAAAATGTGGATATGAAGGACACATCATTCTGAAGTACAGAAACATTATTAAGATTTCTTAAATGTATTGTCTTCTGTGGTTGAAATTAACTCAGTCAGTCTCTGGAAGGCTTATAAATACTGGTAACAAGAAGTGTACGAGTCAACCATCTAGAGAAAGCTTCACCAGTCTTTCACACATTCTGCCATCGGAAAAGCAAAAAGAAGTGAAATGAATCTAACAGCTGCTCACTTTTACAGCTGTACTTAAAGTGTTCAATCACTCAGATTCATATGATCATGCATACACACATGTATACTATATACAAGAATACACATGTAATCATCTGTATCTACATATCTATCTGTACATACACATGCAGATGTACATTATATAAAGTACAGTTATTTAAAATCTTACCATAACAGTATTTTCTTACAATAGGGATCTCCTGCCAAGGTTAGCCAGATATTCAGCCAATATACCAAAGCCTTTAGGTTGTAATAGGGATGTCTTACATCACATGTATGCTCCTGTGCATGGTGGAGAGCACAGGGGTGATGTATGGATGTACCATCCTCAAAACTGAAGAGCCCCAGGAGGAACAACAGTCAAAGGAGAAAGTAGTAACATGCATCCAGAAGGAAAAAGAAATGGGGATACTGCAACAGTGAAGAGAAGGACATCTACTGTTATGGTAAGATTTTACACAACCTTACTATGTCCTTCTATATCACTGTTGCAGTTTTCTTTACAAGAATACAAGTACAAATGCTCAATCAGAAAGTTGGGAGGAGAAAGGCCCAGCAGAACCCTCAAGAAAGCCATGCAGGATAGCACTGGCAAATTCGTCTCTAGCCCTAGAAACAACATTCAACTTATGATGTTTGGTAAAAGTGTACACAGAAGTCCAAGTAGCAAAACCTTTGAAAAAAGCACATGAAGAAGCCACAGCCTTGGTAGAATGAGCCTTAATAGAAGGATGAAGGCTTTTCCTGTGAAAGGAGTAACAAAAGGAAATTGCTTTAGATATCCAAGAAGAAATGGTTTGCTTATAAACAGCCAAACCTAAAGACAAAGGATGAAAAGAAACAAAAAGCTGCTCAAGATTTACAAATGGCTTTAGTGCTATCCAAACAGTATGTGAGCTGTCTATGCAACTCAAAGGGGTGAAGAATCTCTCACTAGTAAACTGTGGAGAAGGGAAAAAATTGGGCAAATAAATACACTGATTAAGAGACAACTCATTAACCACCTTGAGCATAGGAGTACTGCAAAGAGACACCCTGTCCTTATCAAAAACAAAAAAGGGAGGAACAGCCATAAGGGCCTGCAGCTCAGACACGAGCCGGGCTGAAGTAAGGGCCAAAAGAAGAATAGTCATCCAAGAACAATGCTGCAAGAAAGCTGAAGCTGCAAGCTCAAAAGGAGCCTGATTCAATTTTTCCAGGACAAAATTAATGACTCAGGAAGGAAGGAAGGAAGAATAGGCTTCCTGGGAGGCATAGTATCAAGGATGCCTTTAAGAAATTGTTTGACCTCAAATCTAGAAACTAAACGGGAAGTCAAAAGGCAGACACAATGAAATGGCTGGCAGCTGGGCTTTAAAATAAGAGTATGCCAACCCAGCACTGAGCAATTCACACAAATAATACAGAATCAAAGGAACTTTCACAGAAAGTGGATCCAGGTTGAGAAATACACCAGAAAGAAAATCTGGTAGTGGGTTTCCTGGCCTCTTGCAAAACCCAAAGTATGTCCCTCAGAAAAAAAGATGCACTTGTAAAGGAATATGCAATCAGACACCTTATAAAATCCATCAGGTTTATAAGAAGCAGGGGGCTGGGAGACAAGAGCCTGAGAAGCTGCAGAAAAGGCATCTAAACAAGGAAGCAAGAACAGGAGGAACAGCAGAGGACTTGGAAGACTCCATTTGAAGGAGTTCATACAGTAATCTCCCTCTTATCTGGTCTCACTAGGACCAGACCTTAGGTTGGATAAACGAATGGCTGGTTAATCAGAAAAAGCATACAAAACAGCATTTACAGGTTATAAATCAGCTAGAATAACAGGATTTGTGTTAGTATGCATTTTTCTAAACAATATGAAGTCTAAAACTCAAATGTCTGCCACTGTTTAGCCTAGAGGAGGCAGAAGTGCTGTTCTTCTCTGTTGTCTTTTGCTAGGACTATGAAAGAAATTTGATGACTGGTTAAAGAAGAGGCTGGTTAAACAGAAGACGGATAAGAGGAAGTCTACTGTAATACCTTTTCTGGACATCTGAGACCTAAGTACACAGTCCCATTTAAAAAACTCCATCATAAGGGAAACCACATCACAAAAGTAATCCACTCTAAAGGAGAATGAGATCTAAAAGATTACTCTCTCCAGAACCAGAACCCAAGGGAGGGGGAATCTGGGAAGAATAGTTTGAGGATTCATCATCCAAATCCATATCCGCATCAGAGGAAACTTGCTCCCTAGGCCTCTTAAGAGGAGTCAAAGACCAAGGGGAAGCATAAACAGAGACCACCTGAGGGTGAGGGGGCTTCAAAGCCATAAGGATATTAAACAGATCCTGTGTGAAGTCCTACCATTCATGCTAAAGTTCTCTGGAAGCAGAAGAAAGATTCTTAGTTTTCTGCTACATTTTCAAGAGGAAGTCAGCCCTAAAGATCTTAGGTGGCTCGAACCCCTGACAACACTCTTAAGCGTAGTGGGAATCTCCTCCTTAACAAGGATTTATGGAACACTGCTAGGACCTTTTAAAATAATCAGCCGCGGTTTCCTCCTGAACATTTGCACGGATGTCTGCAGAGACCCTGGGAGAAACTGGATCCATGCCGGCCTCCAAAATGGTCACAGCAAAGGAATCTGATTGAAAACACAGGCGGTTCTCTGGACCATCAATAGCATTGAGAGAGATGTCCGGTGGAGGCAGTACAGCCAAAGAATTAGACTGAGCTTTCTTGGCCTTCTTTGCAGACGGTTGACCCTCAGGCCAGGGCCATTCCTACATAGTACCTTAACCTACGATTTATGACATTGGTTCTCTAAGTAAATGGCTAAAGAGAAGAGGAGAGACAGCTATGCAAGGTCTCTGGAACAAACGCCTGACAAATAGGACAAGACATATGGTAGAAGTACCTAAGCAAAAGAAACACTGCTCATGAGGATCCTTATGGGGAATGCCTCCACCACTGATATTTCCCCATTCTGGATGACATGAAACCAACAACCACAAAATAAAGGAAGATAAGAAAAAAAAATTCAATGGGGCACTTATGTCAAAAATGGCTTAGCAACCAGCAGATGAACAAGCACTTAGACCAACGACTGAATATGGTATTTGGACTAGTAGCAAAGTTGCTCTGAGGATGGTACTTCCATACGTCAACTTCATGCCCGTGCACAGGGAGCACAAGTGTGAAATACAATGTCCCAATTACAACCTAAAGACTTTGGTATACAGGCTGGATGCCGGGCTATCCTTGGTAGGGGATCCCTCAATATTTCTATTTATCGTACATATGTATCACTCACTGTCTAAATGTTCATAGGTTCAAAGCAGAGTACTAGGCTAACTGCCCTTGTGGGCCATTTTAAGCCTAGGCAATTTCCCCTCAAAGGTGAGAATCGAACACTGTACCTTGTGTCTGTAAGGTAAACACCTTAACCATTATACCAACCTCCAAACCCTAGATATATATATATATATATATATATACACACACACACACACACACACACACACACACACACACACACACACACACACATATATATATATATATATATATATATATATATATATATATATATATATATATATATATATATATATATATATATATATATATATATATATATATATATATATATATATATATATATATATATATATGGGGAAGTGACCTCAGCACAAGAAGCTGTTAGTAATTGGTTGTTTGGGACCATTCCTAGCTCTTTTGTAGTTCACTGCTTAAAATCCGCCTCTGCTTTTTTCTGGCTATACTGCTCAGACAAGCTCCACGTGGGTTTAGAGAGTGGTCCTAGCAGCAAGGAACTCGAAAAAGCGACTACCTTCTGGATTTAAGTATCTCTGCTTTTTTTTCACTGAAAATAGCTTCTGCTGCTTACTTTAAACTAGCCTGAACTGTTTTTTTACTGATTACTGCATTTATTTTAAAAACTGCACTTAAAGTTACATTTAGTCAATTTAGTCGAAAGTTTGCTTGTTTGTTTGTTTAATTGAACTGTGGAGGCTGCCCACTAAAGTGTGCTAGCCTGTGTAACTAATTTATCACTGTCTCTGCATTTTCTGTGTATTTCTGCAAAAAAAACAAAAAAATAATCCTTGTTTTCCCGCCTTTCTAGACTAGTTTAGACCAGTATACAGGCATTGCTGTATTCTGGGCTGTGGTGTAGTTCCTGTGTTGTCCATTACCTTAATTGGATAAAAGGAAGTTTCTTTGCTCACCAGTGGGAGTGGGGAGCCTTGAGCAGCCTACCTATCCTTGGGGGAAGTGACCTCAGCACAAGAAGCTGTTAGTAATTGGTTGTTTGGGACCATTCCTAGCTCTTTTGTAGTTCACTGCTTAAAATCCGCCTTTGCGCGGTCGTGCGCATAGCTCAGTGCCGGTTAAACTTTTTCTGGCTCCGCCAAGTCTGCTCTTCAATTTTTCCCTTAGAACTGTTCTACTTGCAATCTAAACAGCCTATACTCTATCTGAAAAGCTCAGCACTTGCTCCAAAAGCATTTTTTACACAGGTAAAGCACTCAAACAAACGAAAAGTACTTCATTCACCTAAATTCTGTTGAGTACCCATTTCCCTATAGGTCCTTTCTGACTCAGTTACACAGCAATCTTTTTCACTATTTCTAGCATGTCAAGGGTCAGTTGCTGGCGTCCTCTCCTGTTCAGCTGGTGAATCTGGGAATCTTGAGGCAATGTTACAATTGCCTCATGTACACAGACAACCCTCTCCTCCTCCCAACAAATACAAACATATGCGAGAGATGCAACTATATAGCCAAACTGGAGGCTGAGCTCTCTCAATTCAGTACTGGCAAGACCAGTCAGGAGAAGGTAACCACGCACACCACAAACCCAGTCTCACATAGAACTATCACAACTGCAAACCAAACACATAAACACACAAAAACATACTCGGAGGCGCTGATTAAAAATCTACCAAAATAACAGAGGCCTCCAAAGCAGACACCCAAGCAACCACCACCTCAAGACATAGCAAATGCAACACATAGTTCACAAAGTCAGTGTGCTAAACAGTCACAGCCCTTAAGGCCAAACAACATGCCAGACACACTTGTAATAGGTGACTCCATAGTCAGGCACACTGACGTCCCGCTCACCAGACTGAACAAGGAGAGGGTCACAGTAAGCTGCCTGTCGGGAGCTAGAATCCGCCACATAACACAAGCACTCAGGTCACTCCACAGCAAGTACAAATATGACTCAGTCATTGTACATGCCGGTGTGAACGACCTGAGACGACCTCCCTGGACTACATGAAAAAAGACATAGAGGAGCTCTCTGATTATGTAGCCCAGGCCGGTATGACCCTGACCCTGAGCAGCATCTTACCCTCACCAAGAATGATGCCACAGTACAAAGACAAAATGATCAGTTTTAACAATTGGCTTAATTACTGGCGTCATTCTAAGGGGATCCAGTGTCTGTCTGCTTGGGATGACATGCTTGACAAGCCACGCTGCTTCAAGGGATGGTTTGCACCTGTCACCCCTGGGCTTCTGGATATTGGCCAAGGCTCTTGCCACCCCATAGTGCCTTTTTAGGCAAGGCTCAAATGACAAACCTACCTCCCTAGAAAACACAAGTGGAAAAAACTAAGGGTAATGCTGCTCAATGCCAGAAGTCTAAACCTCAAGATGCACCCTCAAGCCCTCCTCAGTATGGAGAACATCGATGTCTGTGCAGTGACTGAAACCTGGTTCAAGGCTCCTGAGAGCACCCCAGCACTATCAGGTTTTACCTCATATCATGCTTTTCGCCCCAAAACTTGGACAGAACCACAAAAGGAGGGGAGTATCCATTTTCATCAAAGATACCCACACCTCCAGGTTAGTGGCAACGCACGAAGCATCGGAGACTATCCAGGTGCAACTAACCATAGGCAAAACTGCCTTACAGTTTATAGCATGCTACAGACCACCCTCTCAAACTCAGGAACCCCACACAGCCTTCCTGAAGACACTGGAGAGTATGAATGTCTCTCCAAATACCATCATTTTGGGAGACTTCAACTACCCAAACATAGACTGGGAACATTACTCAAGCCCCAACACCCTAGCCCAAAGGTTCTTAGAATTCATAAACTCAAATGCAATGGAACAACTAGTCACCATTCCCACAAGAGGAGAAAATATACTAGACCTGATCATCACAAACATGGGGACAAAATGCTCCACACCGGAAGTACATCCCTCTTTGGTAAGATCAGACCATAAATTAATCTCACTGGAAATCCACATCCCGACCCCACCCCCTGCACAAAAGACCACAGTGAAGAACTTCTCAAAAGCAAACTTCACACTTCTTAAGACTGAAGTGGTATCTTTCAAGGCCCCTGGGCCAGTGGAAACCACAACCCACACTGCTGAATCCTTTGCAAATGCCTTCTATGGGCACCTTCAAGAATGCATGGATCATGCAATCCCAAATAAAACCAAGACCCATTCCCCCAAAGGCAGGCGACCGGTCTGGTGGACCCCAGCCATAAACAAACTTTACAACAGAAGGAGGAAGCTACTACATGACCGAGCAAAATCCCTAAAAGGGAAGGCATCTCTGATCAGTACTAGCAAAAAACTACGATCACTCATAAAATCATCCAAGGCCAACTTTGAGAGAGAAATCGCAAATGACACAAAAGACCATCACAAGGCCTTCTTTAGCTATGTTAGAAACCTGGGTGGAAACTCCCAGATATGCTCAGAGTTAGTCCAAAATGACACAAAATACACTGAACCCACTGACATTGCCAACATTCTGGCAGACAGGTTCAACTACAAACTCTCGAGCTAAACTCTTACCCATAATCCCCTTCTCCATGTTACCTCAGATTGAGTTTGTAAGTCAAAAGAAGGTAGAGGCTACCTCTGGTCAAATGACCTAAGAGAACCGGATGGTGAGATCCACTAGAAACCACAGGAAGGGGAAGAAGGGACGGTTGTAATGACTGAACGAGGATCAACAATACAGATGGAACGTTATGGTAAGACATAGCTTCTTTATATGATATTGTTAATCCTCGTTCATTCCTTACGTATGGGACAGAATCCCCAGCTACCTCTATTCCTGGGAGGCTCTCATGGAAGGACATTCCTGAGCACCATAGAACCAAAAAATGCTCTTCCCCTGGAGGCCAAATCCAATTTGTAATGATTGATGAAGGTATGAGGAGTAGCCCAAGTTGCAGCTGCACAGATGTCATGTAAAGAAGCACTGGCATGGAAGGCAGCAGAAGTTGCCATTGGCATGGAAGGCAGCAGAAGTTGCCACCGACCTTGTCGAATGAGCCTTCATGGTAGTAGACAACGGAATATTACGTTGTGTATAAATGAAGGTGTCACAGTCTTTCAACCATCTAGCTAATGTGACCTTAGCAACAGTAGATCCTAATCTAGGTCCAGAATAGGCCAAAATAACTGGTCAGATTTACGAGAGGACCTTGTCCTGTTTAAGTAAAAATGGATTTGCCTGTGAATATCTAGGGTATGTAGGCAATACTCTCCTCTGTTTGAATGATTGGGAAAGAAAACTGGCAATTCAATGGTTTGATTAATGGACATTTCAGAGACCACTTTTGGCAGAAATGAAGGATTAGCTCTCAAAGACACTTATCTCTATGACAAATCAAGTATGGACTCTTGATACATAAAGCTTGAAGCTCAGAGATACGTCTGGCAAAAGTAATGGTGACCAAAAACAAGGTTTTCCATGACAAATATTTGAGATTGCAAGAAGAAGCTAGTTGGAAGGGTGGCATTGTCAGAGCTTGTAGAACTAATGACAGATCCCATGGTTGAATAGGTTCTCTAAAAGGTGGCTTCAGATGATTGACCTTTTATGAAGGTCTTGCACAATTTGTGTGACATAAGAGAGGAGTCTTGGACACCCCCATGGAAATTAGATATTGCAGCCAAATGAACTGTAATGGTAGAGTCCGATAGACCCGATTGAAAAAGGTCGGCCAGACACTCTAGTATTATCAACACTGGTGCTGAGAAGGGATCTACTTGTTTCTCTTTCAGCCAACAGGTAAATCTTTTTCACTTGCTTAATTAAGTAGTTCCAGTGGAAGACTTATGAGATGCAATGAGAATGTCACGTACTGGTAAAGAAAGATCATTCTGCCTGGCAATCAAGGGAATTGGAGTAGCCAAGCTGTGAGCATCAGGCTGTCCAAGTTGGGATGAATCAGGTTCTGTGGATGTGAGATCAGCTCCGGGATTGGATGGAGAATCCATGGTTGATCTAGTAGGTGAGGCCAAAGGAAGGGGAACCAAATCTGACAAGGCCAATATGGTGCTATGAGGATCACCTTGCTCTTCAACTGACGGGCTTTCTTCAGAAACTGGGGAATGAGGGGAAAAGATGGGAATGCATAAAGAAGACCAGAGAGCCAATCGTGGACTAGAGCATCCCTGGGTGACTGTCCTGGAGGGGGAATAAGGGTGAAGTAGTTGCTGCATTTGTAGTTGGTCGGGGATGCAAAGAGGTCGCAGCGGTGAAAGATCTCCACCGCTATCAAGGGATTCAGGGACCACTCGTGAGGTTGTAGAATGCAACTGCTGGGTCTGTCTGCTATCACGATGGAACTCTCGGGAATGTGCGTTGCTAGAAGAAAACGGTTGGTAGCCATCGCCCATTGCCATATCCTCATGGCCTCTCAACAGAGGGGGTAAGATATAGTTCTGCCCTGTTTGTTGATGTACCAGACCACCGCCATGTTGTCTGACTGAATCTCAATCGTCCCAGACGGCAGCAGGGGGTGGAATGCTTGCAACGCCAGAAGCACTGCCCCATCTATATGCAGTTAGGCCTCCAATTCGGACCAAGTGCCTTGGACAGTCTGTTCCTGACATAGCCCCCCCCCCACCCCATCAGGGAGGCGTCCGTGGTCACTGTGGCCTTGGGTTGCTGGGGGGAGAAAGGGCGAGACCATTGTGACAGATTGTGTGTCATCCACCAATTTAAATCATGTTTGCACCTGTGGGTTACTCGAATCTTGGCTGAAAGAGGATGCTGAAAAGGATACAATTGGGTGAGCAGTAGCCATTGTAGAAGCCTCACATGAAACCTGGCCAGGGGGACAATGGTGATGGAGGCTGCCATGGAACCCAACAGCTATAGGACAGAGTGAGCCTGTGGATTTCTCCCTTGAAAGGATTGGGATCAGTTGTTGCTTTATCCTTAGAATTCTGTGCTCTGGAATGACAGCTCTGCCGTTCTTTGTATCCAAGATGACCCCTATGAATTCTGTGGACTGAGATGGGGTGAGATTGGATTTTTGCCAGTTTATGGTTATGCCTAGCCTTTGTGCAGCGAGGAGAGAGTATGCCAGGGCTTCTTCCAGTAGATGTCTGGTAGGGGCGTAAATGAGCCAGTCGTCTAGGTATGGAAACACCTGGAATCCTTGTAGTCGCAAGTGAGCTGTGATGACTGCCATGCACTTTGTGAACACTCTGGGGGCTGTAGAGAGTCCGAAGGGCAGTACTCTGAACTGGTAGTGACTGGCTCCCGCACGGAAGAGCAAAAATCTTCTTGATGGCCTGTCCACTTTTATGTAGTAGTACGCATCATGAAGATCTATCGAGCACATCCAATCATCTTTTTCCAAAAGCGGGAGGATAGACTGTATTGAGACCATCCGGAATATTTGGACACTCACAAACTTGTTCAATACACTGAGATCCAAAATTGGTCTCCAGTCCCCGGTTTTCTTTGGCACCAAAAATAGTCTTGAGTAGAATCCGGATCCTATCTGGTCTGGAGGAACTATTTGGATGACTCTCTTTCTTAGCAGCTTTTCTATCTCTAGTGCTGCATCTTCCCTTTGACTGGGTGGAATGTTGGGAAGGTTTTTTGAAGGGACGGGACAAAGATCAAAGGGGATATAATAACCTCCGGTTATGATCCTTTGTACCCATGAATCGGTGGTGATGGCTAGCCAGGCACAAGGGTACAAAGAGAAATGACCCCCAACCACCTCCAGAGGAAAGGAGTTGGGCTGCTCTTCAGGAGCGCTGGTACGACTGGCCAGGGTAAGAGTCCCTGAGACCCTGGTTACGCAGACCCCCTCTGCCCCAAAAGGAGAGTCTTTCCTGTGAGTTTCTCCCTCTGCTTCTAGGGGAGAACTCAGCCTGTGTGTCACGGAAAAGACCCTGAGATTTCTTGAACCATATCTTCCCACTCTTTTGGTTTCGGGAGAAAGCACATTGAGGGGAAGAATAATGGACACCTACGCTATATAGGGTCTGACCGTCCTGTTCACATCTGGCCAGTGTGCTTTTAACTTTGGGTCCAAACAACGAAGAGGCCTCAATGGGAGCGTTAAGAAAGGAAGCCTTAAAGGGTTCCGCAAAATTGCACAAGCGCATCCAGGCTTGTCGTCTCAAGACCACAGCTGAACCCGTCGCTCTAGCTGTTCCTTCTGATGTGTGAGATATCAGTCGCATAGAGGAGGTAGATATTGACTTAATGGTGGCCAGGTGAGAGGCCACTTTGTCACGGACCTCATCAGACACAGCACCAGCCAATGTTTCAGAGAGCTCGGAAATCAGACCCCTTTGAAGCCTGGTAAAGTGTGCCATATAATTCTGGGACCTGATAGTAAAGGTTGCTGATGCAAAGGTGCACTTCCCTATCCTGTCCAGGGCCCGGAACTCTTTATTATGCAGATGGACAGTCTGGCTTTCTTCTTCCACCAGATCCTTTTTTGTTGCGGCCGCCACCACCAGTGCATCCACAGGGAGACCTTTAGACCAATGGGGATCCGTAGCAGGAGGGGACAAAATCTTAAAGGCCTGCAGGAACACAGACTCCTCAGTGGTCAGATTAGAGGGCTGCCAGTCACCTCTCTGTTTAAGGTTTTCGAGGATATCACCAAAGGATACCTCAGAGGGTGACCGGGGGGATCCTTCCCCCTCATCAAAGTCCGTGTCTTCAGTGAGGGTCTCCTCTGTGGAGTCCATGTGCTTCCTCTTACACAAACATTTCCGGTAGACTTTCTCAGAGGGAGAAGCTGGGGAAGGCAGCGGAAAAGGGGTTTCCTGTGGGAATATGTCCTGAGGCCCTTGCACCCGGTGTCCGCTAGGTGCGACTTGTGAAAACAGTGCATCAGAGGAGGGCGGGGGGATAGAGGGCACAGTATCACCAGCAGAAGCCAGAGCCTTCTCCATCAGTTGAAAGGCTGGTCCACCTGAAGAGGGGTGAGTGTCCAGGACAGGGGTCACCCCTCCCCTAAGTGGCTCAGCCTGCCGACTCAGAGTCCCCGGATGGCTGTGGAACAGCAAATTACATGTGTCACAACTGTCATCCTGGGTCATAGCAAAACCCTCCTGCCACCAAGGCAATTGCGGTTCCTTAGTGAAATCCATAAAGGGAACTGCAGAGGGGGAAGACTGTGCTATATCAACGGACTTCAAAGGCAATGAAGGAGGAGAATAACAAGGGGTCTTTGGAGATGGGTGATCACCTCCCAAGGAAGGATAGTTCCTGGGGGGGGGGAGGGATACCTCTGGCCAGAAGCACTTGATCCACAAGACGCAGCATGTCGTGCTCGGAAAGGCTTCTAGTGGACCTCATGGAGACTGAGGGAGAAACAGGTCTGTCCACAGAAGAGACAAGCTCGGTGCCCACCTCACCAGTCCGCACCGAGAACAAAGGTGAAGAGATAGACTGGACTACGGGTGTCTGCACCGAGTTAATCATTGGTGCCGAGGTCACGGTCTGCACCGACACAAGGATCGGTGCCGGAGTGGTTGCCGGTACCAAAGCTGGAACCGACAAATTTGGAGCCAATAACTGAGGCGTCGGTTCCGAGTAAAATGTCGGAACTGACATGGTCAAGGTCTGCGCTGACTGAACAGTCAGTGCCGATGCAGTAGTCGTAATAGTCTGAACCGAGGAGCCCCTCGGTGCCGATATAGTAAAGGCAACAGGAGAAGATGAAGCAGAGATCACTGATGGTGCCAAAGGCCTCAGTGCCGAAGGTCTAGGCACCGAAAGCACTGGAGCTGACTGAGTGAGCTCTGAAGCAGAAACTTTTGCCTTTTTAGGTCTTGGTTGGCAGGAGTCCCCAGCCGGGGACGAAGGCCTTAGTAAGATCATCCAAAATTTTCTTATGGGCTCTAGGAGGGGTTGAAGCCTCCGATCCAGAAATATACCCTGAAAAGGGAGATTTGAGAAGTCCCTTCAGCAACAACTTACTTTTCCTTTCCAACAAGGTTCTGTTAGAAAAATTTTTACAAATAGCACACAGCGGGTCAACAGATAAGTGGGACTCACCCAAGCAGTAAACGCATAAAGAGTGTGCATCTAATGTAGGTAATTTGTGTCCACAATCAGAACACCTTCTAAATCCCAGACTACCTTTCTTATCTGCCATGGCAGAAAAAGGGGACAGTAGAAAGGGTACCAACAATGGTATAAAAGAATACCCAAAGGTATGAAGAAAGGAAGAGATTACCAACAATGGTAAGGGAGAAATACCTTGCGGTAAAAAAGGCGAAGAGTAAAGAGAACTCAAGAAAATATGGTCACTAAGTGTGACAGGGTAAGAGACAACAAACAAACTTTTCTGACAGAAAAAGTTATATATATGACTAGTCTGACAACAAATATCTATACTTAGCTCAAGAGAAGCAGCTTGACATGACCAAATGGCAATGCGGCAAACGAAATCTGAAGAAACAGGGAGAGGGGGATTATGGGTAAGAGTTTGTAGCTAACGCGAGCTTGGAAAATGGCCGGCTCAGTTCCGAGGTCGGAACCGATACCCATATGTAAGGAATGAACGAGGATTAACAATATCAGATCAAAGCTTACATTAATTATAATTAATATAATACAGTAGACAGTACAGAATACAAAACAATAGTACACATGTATACAGAGTCTGTACGCTTATACAGAAATACTTATTACAAAGACAGTGTGCACTAAATAAAATCAGAGACAGTATGTATATCTATAACAGTGATGAAAAGGCATGGAGTTAGTTACTATGCACAGAAAGTCTGGAATCAAATTCTGTCCAAATAAAAACAGTGTGCAAGCTGTTATGGGATAGTAGAGTTAGAGAAGAGATGGAGAGAGTATACCTGAAGGTAAAGTAGGCTAAGGTATGGGAAGTAGAAGAATTAGCCCAGTGAATGACAGGGGCAAAGCCAGTGTTTGGCTAGGTAATTTTTTAGGAGTTGTTTGAACTCATGGTGGTGAGGATTTTGTGTGATGGACTGTGGAAGAGTGTTCCACAATTTGGCTATCTTGTGGGAGTAAAGGGAGTCACCATGGTAGTTGTGGTACCCTTCTAAGTATAAAGTTCTGATACCCTTGATAAGTTTAAGCAGGGGCTTGGGAGATGAAACATTTACAAGCAGGGGCCTGGGCGATGAACCATTTACAGGTTGCCTGTGTCCATTAGAGACACAGGTACCAAACTAGGTATGAATTTCTTGTTCCCCATCCAATTGTCCAAGATACACTTGGACTGGTTTAGGGAGAAGCTCTGCTTCAGATGGATGGGGAGCTCATTCCTGAAACGGGGAAGTCTCTGAAATACATACCTGTCTCTAAAACAGGTCCTATTTACATCAAAAGCAAGGTTTTAAGTTTTCAGAATGGGTAATTCTGGTGCTGTTTGTTTTGTAGATTTATACACTTCTGGTCTGGAGCATAGAGTCCCCATGTTGGTGATGATCAGGTCCAGTATGTTTTCCCCTCTTGTGGGAGTGTTAACAAGTTGTTCCATAGCATTTGAGTTTATAAATTCTAGGAACCTTTGGGCTAGGGTGTTGGAGCTAGAGTAATGCTCCCAGTCTATGTTTGGGTAGTTGAAGTCGCCCAATATAATGGTGTTTGGAGAGACCTTCATATTTTTCAGTGTTCTCAGGAAGGCTGAGTGGAGTTCCTGGGTTTGGGAGGGTGGTCTGTAGCAGGCTATAAACTGGAAGTCAGTTTTACCCACTGTTAGTTGCACATGGATAGTCTCTGATGCTTCGTACTGTGCCCCCAACCTGGAGGTGTGGGTATCTTTGACGAATATTGATACTCCCCCTATTTTTGTGGTTCGGTCCAAGTTTTGGGGCCGAAAAGCATGGTATGAGGTAAAACCTGGTAGTGCTGGGGTGTTCTCGGGAGCCTTGAACCAGGTTTCTGTTACTGCACAGATATCGATGTTCTCCATGCTAAGGAGGGTTTCGAGAGCATGCATCTTGAGGTTTAGACTTCTGGCGTTGAGTAGCATTACTCTTAGTTTCTTATCCCTTGTGATACCTATGGAGGTGGGTTAGTCTTTTGAGCCTTGCATAAAAAAGGCACTATGGGGGTAGCAAGAGCCTTTGCCAATATCCGAAAGCCCAGGGGTGATAGTTACAAGCCGTCCCTAGTGAAGCATCGTGGCTTGTCGAACATGTCATCCCAGGCTGACAGGCACTGGATCCCCTTTGAATGACAACAATACTTAAGCCAGTTGTTGAAATTGATCATCTTGTCTTCATATTGTGGCATCATTCTTGGTGAGGGTAAGATGCTACTCAAGGTCAGGGTCATACCAGCCTGGGCTACATGCTCAGAGAGCTCCTCCATGTCTCTTTTCATGTAGTCCAGGGAGGTACGTCTCAGGTCATTCACACCAGCATGGACAATGACTGAATCATATTTGTACTTGCGTTGGAGTGACCTGAGTGCTTGTGTTATGTGGCGGATCCTAGCGCCCGACAGGCAGCTCACCGTGACCTTCTCCTTGTTCAGCCTGGTGAGCGGGACGTCAGTGTGCCTGATGACAGAGTCACCTATTACAAGTGTATCAGGTGTGTTGTTTAGCCTTAAGGGCTGTGACTGTTCGGCACACTGGCTTTGTGAGCTATGTGTTGCACGTGTTTTGTTTTGGGGTAGCGGTTGCTTGGGTGTCTGCTTTGGAGGTCTCTGCTTCTTAGGCAGATTTTTATTTAGAGCCTCCGAGTATGTTTTTGTGTGTTTGGTTTGCTGCTGTGGTAGGTCTATGTGAGACTGGAATTGTAGTGAGTGTGGTTTCATTTTCCTCCTGACTGGTTACGCCAGTACTGAGTTGAGAGAGCTTAGCCTCCAGTTTGGCTATATAGATGCATCTCTCACATGTGTTGGAATTTGTTGGGAGGAGGAGAGGGTTGTCTGTGTACATGAGGCAGTTGTAACATCAAGATTCCCAGATTCACCAGCTGGACCGGAGCGGAGATTGACAACTGACCTTTGGACATGCTAGAATAGTATTGGGAATTCCTTTATAATTGAAAAAAAAGGGCCAATGGGGAACAAGGTACTCAAGGAGAGTTTGCGAGGGTGTAGTGCTTTTAATTTTTTAGTGCTGACTTATATAATTGCTTTAGTGAACAAGTGCCAGGTAACTTAAATGCAATGTGCTACAGGTAACTTAAAGGAAAAAACGACAAACAGTAACTTTCTTTCAAGTGAAACAAGGAAATAAGTACAGTAAGCAATGCAGATATCACTAGGGATCCACAGAAGCGCTGAAAAGCCATGTTTTAGGTGGAATTAGCGTTTCAGGGAAATAAGAAGCAAACAAACAACAAGCATACAAACAAAGCTAGATTCAGCAGGCCTGGATCTAGTCTATGCTACAGCAAACAAGGTGTACCAATTTCAGTAAGAAACAGTTCAAATATGCAGGCACTATAAGCCTTTAACCAGAAATTCCCAGCTCAGAAGGGCAGAGTCCAGCCTCTCCTCCCACAAGAGTGCAGACCACGAACCTTCTTAATGTAAAATAACTGGCCTGAAGCCCAAGTGCTTAAATCAGAACTAATACACTTTTAGAATAACAGACACTGAGCCCTCAATCAGCAGTTCCCAACTTAGAAGGATGTAAGCTACCTGTCCTGCCACCACAGTGCAGGCCACAAACCTTCCTAATGTAAAACAACTGGTCTGAAGCCCAAGTGCTTAATCCAAAAGACTTAGAATGATAGCTACACTTTAATCAAGTTACTACCAAGCAGTAATAAATACAACTGAATACTTTAAAGAATGCCTGGATTAGTGCTCAAGTTATACAAACAAAGCTAGATTCAGCAGGCCTGGATCTAGTCTATGCTACAGCAAACAAGGTGTACCAATTTCAGTAAGAAGCAGTTCAAATATGCAAGCACTATAAGCCTTTAACCAGAAATTCCCAGATCAGAAGGGCAGAGTCCAGCCTCTCCTCCCACAAGAGTGCAGTCTACGAACCCTCTTAATGTAAAATAACTGGCCTGAAGCCCAAGTGCTTAATCCAAAAGACTTAGAATGATAGCTACACTTTAATCAAGTTACTACCAAGCAGTAATAAATACAATTGAATACTTTAAAGAATGCCTGGATTAGTGCTCAAGTTATACAAACAAAGCTAGATTCAGCAAGCCTGGATCTAGTCTATGCTACAGCAAACAAGGTGTACCAATTTCAGTAAGAAACAGTTCAAATATGCAGGCACTATAAACCTTTAACCAGAAATTCCCAGCTCAGAAGGGCAGAGTCCAGCCTCTCCTCCCACAAGAGTGCAGACCACGAACCCTCTCAATGTAAAATAACTGGCCTGAAGCCCAAGTGCTTAAACCAGAATTAATACACTTTTAGAATAACAGACAGAGCCCTCAATCAGCAGTTCCCAACTTAGAAGGATGTAAGCTACCTGTCCTGCCACTACAGTGCAGACCACAAACCTTCTTAATGTAAAACAACTGGTCTGAAGCTCAAGTGCTTAAACTAAAAGGCTTAGAATGAGTTACACCAAGCAGTAATAAATACAACTGAGTACTTTTAAGATGACGCAAAAGCAAAATAAAGTAGGAAGAAACACAAATACAGTAAAAGCAGATACATGTTTTTTTTTTTTTTTTTTGAGTGAGCAAATGAGATGGGCCCAGGAGGAGTATCCAAGTGCAAATTTACAAGAGGGGCGGGCAGTTTCAAAGCCACCAAGACAAAAACAGGGAGGGTGGGTGGGGACGTACTGAAAAAACAGTCACAACTTCCAGCTAGATATTGCTCAATGCAACACGAACAATATATATATATATATATATATATATATATATATATATATATATATATATATATATATATATATGAAAGACTTACAATTACTAAATTATTAATTTATAATTATTTAAATTTATATAGAGAGTGCGGAAGAATTTCCTAGCATACTTTAATGAAGCAGAAAATCCTGAAACTGAAAATACCTCAAAAGTACAATATCTTGAATGGAACAAAAAAAAAAAATCACACAAAACATATAAAGTTGCTACAGTATTGACACTGTCACTAGCACAAACTAAATGCATGTTTAAGTGGATGGGGGGGATGCTTGCTTCCACTGCACCCATTGGGCGGGAGGCGTCTACAGCTTCCACATCACTGGTAATAAAATACTCTTTACTGTGATGCCACCCAGCCTGACTGGTTAGTGGATTACCGAATTTCAGATAAATCTGAGTACTGTAAGTACTACACCAATCCCGAAGGTTGCTAGACCACAGTTGAATATTTAAGCAATATATATGTAAATATATGTATATGTATATATATATATATATATATATATATATATATATATATATATATATATATGTAAATATATATATATATATATATATATATATATGCATATTCTGTATTCTTCAGAACTGTGCATTCAGACATTAATTCAGCATTGTTCAAGATACTGCGCTGGATGGATTTTGTGTGCATGTGTAACTGTGCTTCATTCCTACATTTCCTTTCATCTTAATATGGTGTGGTTCATGCCCATGTTTTTGAATAAATGAAAGATTCTAACTGTAAAATAATGTGCATAAAATAAGAAACTTACATTAAGAAACCTATTTAAATCTGGAAAATCAAAGGCGTGAGCAATTTCTGACATGATGTCCAGTGCCACTTCTCTCTGGTGCACATCATCCTGGCGCCGTTTATCACTGCTCAAACTTGGTGTGCTTGAAACGACAGCCATCTGGCTGGAATGTAGGGACTCGACCAGAAACTGGAAAATATTCAATAAACTATCAGAGAGTTAAGAAATATAAATATATACAATGTTATCAATGCTCCCAAAAGACATAAATGGTTCTAGAGTTTGTAA
Source organism: Protopterus annectens (assembly GCF_019279795.1). Classification (NCBI taxonomy): domain Eukaryota; kingdom Metazoa; phylum Chordata; order Ceratodontiformes; family Protopteridae; genus Protopterus; species Protopterus annectens. The sequence continues at coordinate 1,172,622,312 of NC_056735.1, forward strand.
AGGCTTACTGCTGTCACATTTGTAGAAACAAGATTAAAAAAAGGGATGCACTGCTGTTTATTAGGAAACTTCATTCAGAAAATAAAGAGTACAACTTACTTCAGGTGTCATTCATTTCAGTGTTGTCTCATCGATAACAATCTGATAATAACCAACACCTAGGTCTATACACCCAAACGCAGCTCAAACTGTGTTCTACATTCTGGTCAGGTTCAAAGATTTTAGGTTCAAGTTCTGTAGTCATTTTCTACTGGTTCCTCTGAAAAAGACTACTAGTAAAGTGTACCTACATTCAATTCATGCCACAGCTCTCAACCGTACCATTTGCAATAGTACTTATTAATTTTTACTCCCTGAATTTGGCTCTTCCACTTAATGATTTCACATCCCTTAACCCAATAAAATAATGCTTAGCATAAGAACTAGAATTGTTGCAGTGTCTCTTTCTTGTAATCTGCTGGTTGAAATTCCGTCCCCTGTTATGGTCAAAGAAACAGCTGCTCTTCCTCGATTCACTCAAATTACCTCAATGGGTCAAAAGTGTTTCCTCAGACAGAATCCTGGACCACCTACTTTGAGCGTCTGGGATGGACTGAGTAATAGAATAGGTGGCAGGGTTTTATCATGAATTTGTGGCTGGTCAGGAAGCTGGTGGGCCAAAAAAGAATGGAGCATGCCTTTCCTTGCATTATTTTTTCCCACTTTTTTTGTGTCACATTTTTCTCCCTCCACCGTCCTTCATATTACCAACCTGGCACCATGGTACCTGCCCACGCTGGATCTACAATCTTTGCCCCCCCCCCCCACTTAATCCAGTATACTGGGGACAGTCATACAGCTAGGTATCCAGGAGTTTACCACATGTGAGCATGTCGGGGGGGGTGTCTTTTTTACTTTATGGCCTATCTCCCCTCCTCTTGCAGACCCAATGGTATGCCCAGGGCCAGGCATGCAATACCGTACCAATCCACCTCTACCATGTCTCTGCCCTAAATCCATCTTCAATATGCCTACTGGTGTCCTCAGCCTCCACTAGGGATTGTCACAGCAAATGCCTACTGGGCCTGCCCACCCACTCCAGAATGGTAACATCCATCCCTCAATGATGCTCCATCAGTCACCTGAGCCGCTAATCAAACCAAAGTCGCCTGGGTCTTAGTCAGGTCTTTATCCCTCTATGCCACCGGCACAGCTCTTGCATGCGATTCTTAATATTCAATATGACTCCGAATGGTAGCTGCTGATGTGTGGTTTCCTTTGCTATGCTGTTTTATCTTTACCTTTCTCTGACTGTGGCATACACTAACCCTTAATCTTCTCTCTGATACACATATAAATGTAGGATAATTTGCCTTTTTAAGGGTATTAAAAAAAAGCTGGAATGCATACATTTATTGTAAAGTGCACTGAGGCAAAGACAAAGCATTACCGAAACTTTCTGCTTCAAATATATGGCAACTGCTGGCCACCAAGACAGACATTGTAACAAAAAAAAAAAAATCATCTTTTAAAAAATAATAAAAGGTATTCTGATCACACAGGTTTATTTTTGTACTGTAATTTGTGGCAATTTATCTTAAAAAGTATCTAAAAAGCATGTAGAAATACACAAAGTCACAGTAAGCACCAAACAGGATAGCCACCTGTTTACTTAAATTCGATCTAGTATGCATGTTCCTTTACTACACGTTTCTAAGTCCCCACACTCAAGAGAATAGGGGAAGATGGGCATGAAAATATCCAAAACTTTCATGCAATTGTGCATGCAGCTTCTGAGTATTCCGCCTTACATACTGACTTAACAGCGTCATCACTTCATACCCTTAATCAGTATTCTCTCCCCACCTGAAGATACCTGCATTCAAGGAAAAATAATGCTTTGTACAGCCTGATGACAATTATTTTTGCAGCACTGTAAATTGCTAAGCAGTCAACCAGCAGTTGGAACTAAATATGAAAGCCAAAGACCCTACACAAGACTTTTTTTGTATGCATTTCACTTTCATTCAGTTCTGTACTTCTACTTGTTAGAGCAGACACACACCACTTGCCTTTAAAACTGTGACCAGCATTTGGAAGGGAACTTTAGTCTGAAGAGCTTGTGTAACATCAACAGAAAGCTGCAGTCTTCTTTAAACTGGCAGCTTGTGCCTTGTTTAAATCCTGGCAGGTAGGACAGACAATAACTGAACTGCTTGCTCAGAAGGAATAAGGAAGATGCTTCTGACTCCACAAAATAGCGCAATAAGAGAGTCGATACCTTGGCCTGGTCATTCACATGAAAATAACTTGCCTATTATTCCAACTCCACACGCATGCACACATGCACACTTTTTAAAAATTTCTCAGCATATCGGAGAACTTGTTTTGGGCCTTGGATAAAACACATCAGCCTAAAGTTTAACACATGGATCATTGTTGGTACTATATTTTTCTTACAGAAATGCGGACTTGCTGATAGTTATATCGCTACTGGAGTACTTTAAAAAGACTTAATAAATCTTAGCAACAACAAAAATATCTAATGACATACAGAAAATACCAAGTAGAATGATTGCAGTTCAGAATTATTACTACCAAGAAAACGTGGCAGTAATGAAAGTAACAGGAGTCGTAAGTTACTCGCTGTACAAATTTTATGCTGCGTGTCCATATTATTTGGATGTGCCAACATTTAAAGAACTTTTATCCCCATTTTCAAATGACTGCAGTTTGACACATACACCTAACTTTTTAAGTTCTCTAAACTGATCACAGGTGTGAGTGCACGTGTACGAAATGGAACAACATCTGTGGTAGCGGTAGCCACCCAGCAGTGCTAACACTGGCTCCAGATGATGGTCACTGTTGATGTGGTACCGCAACTTCATATATAAAAATGGGAACAAGAGATTATGGATGCATAGATTTCAGTCAGCAAGAAATACATGTACATGATCCAGCCACTATGTTGCATTCTAGTACCAGACTGATAGCAGATTTTGAATCAACATCTACTTTTTTTTGGTAAAGTGCACTTGTCATCCACAAAGTGAAGACAGACATGGACTATTGGAGACATGGAGGACAACTCTTCTTTGCCCCCAATTATCAGGGACATCCCTGATTTGTCCTTGTAATATTCCTGTGTTCCTTGACTCCCTTACAGCATTAATGATTTTGTTAAAGAAAGTGTGTGTGTGTGTGTGTGTGTGTGTGTGTGTGTGTGTGTGTGTGTGTCTGTGTGTGTGTCTGTGTGTGTGTCTGTGTGTGTGTGTGTGTGTGTGTGTGTGTGTGTGTGTGTGTGTGTGTGTGTGTGTGTGTGTGTGTGTGTGTGTGTGTCTGTGTGTGTGTCTGTGTGTGTGTGTGTGTCTGTGTGTGTCTGTGTGTGTGTCTGTGTGTGTGTGTGTGTGTGTGTGTGTGTGTGTGTGTGTGTGTGTGTGTGTGTGTGTGTGTGTATACGTGCCTGTGGGGTACTAAAGTAATTAGAAAATGCATTACCGTTACAGACTTCCTAAGAAAATGCTTACATTTTACATGCACAGTGTCAATATTTAAAAAACAAAGTTTTCCTGACTTGAGGCTTTTGACTCTAACTCTAGAAGCAAGAGCTGAATAATGGGGGATAGGGTCATTATTAGCACTTTATATAATAATTTCAAAGCTCCACTGGATGAACTTTGTGTGTTTCTCTGTGGAATATGCATGTGATTAAGGGGTGCTTAATTCATTAAATGCAAAAGTCCATTATCAATGAAGAAAGCTAAATTTTCATTTGAAGGACCCCTAAAAATCTGAATCATCATACATTATTCTGGAATGTCAAGGTAACCCGTATTTATCAATACATAACTAGTACAATATGGGTACATGATATGACAATTAGTTGAGAATTAAACAGTTGACCATGTAGTCAAAAAGGTTTCTATATGAAACAGAACCATTACCCTTACTGAATCTGAATTCCCTTCATAATGAAGCTTCAGACAATAAAACAAACAGGCATAAAATACTTTTGCAGAAGGGGTCTTTCCCCTCCCTTCTCCTGCAGTATGGGAGGTGTATACTCAACTAATCAAATATACTAACTCCAAGGTCAAGCTGCTGGGCAAATGCATGTGAACCCCAGTATTCCTTTTACTTTGAGGTACTGCAGTCTCAGACTTGGCATACAAAGGTACCAGGAGTGCTGGGAGCACAATCTCTACAGTGGGAAGTGCAGAAGAGATCAGCTTCCCTCTTCAAAAACATTACTTTTACCTGTATCATTTAAAGAGTCAAATTTCTTCTACTTACATACTTCACAGCACAGCTACATACTTTATATTTAGAAGATCATGTTTATGATGACATTTTTGTTATAACATAAACTTTAGAATTAAGATTCAGCATACAAAATATTAAAGAGTTTTTTGCCTTCCCATATTTTGTATCCTAGAAACACTTTCTAAAGATACATCTGTGGAATGCTTCATACAGATGTACATCATGTGCGTTAATGAAGTGCCCTTGTAAATGCTAGGCTTCACAGTACTTTTGATACAGTTTTTGACCAACAACAGTTTTTCTATGCAATGGTCCTTTTAGTCTCCTTGAAGTCATATTTACAACTGTAAACTCAAGAGTACAATATGAATTACCTCAAAGTAACTGAATACATGTTCCATGCCTTATTACCACACCCATTTGTCATTCCTGAAAATACCAAGTTCTTACTATTGCAAGTTATCCAAAACATAAGATATGAACTGTCTTAACTACACACACATACAAATTTGCATGTTTAACTTGCAATGTGCTATCCAGCCAGGCATCTTTCTCAGTTAATCTATCAGTTTGATAAGTGAGTTTGTGAATTGGCAAAAGTACGGTTGTTAACCGACCATAATAGTAGCTGTTCAGATAAATCACTGCTGCAGTAGCCACAAGTAAATGGGATGCATCCTGCAAAGGATATTGGACTCCCGGCCGATGCACAAAGCTTCTTCTTTGCATATCTGACATCCTTCCTTAGCACAAGATTACATGCTGGTATAAAAGGGATGTACAGGCATGCCTAAAATCACAGCTTTCTCACCCAAAAGAAAGGATGAATCCTGAAGCTCAAATGAAATTATGTCTCATGTAATCTCATGTCAAATCAGAAAGGCAAAGGTAAAACAGGATATGCCACCCTGGCCAGAGAAAGAGCAAGATGTAGGGGAGGATGGAGTGAGAGAGGGTAAGAATACTACAACACTGATCTATTTGAACATCTGCTGTTATGAGAAGTTAACTTACAGAACTGTGCTATGTTCTTCATTAGATCATTGATGCAGAAATAATAATTATATGGGGTGTATGCCAAAGCACTGAAAGAAAGGGTGGGTGGAGAAGGGACACAATTTATAATTCTCTGGAGAATAACTTTAGTGAAACCAGCACTACCTCTGGAAATAAAGTCTAGCTTGCATTGCCAGGAGAAAGGGTTCATTGAGGACTACTTATTTGCCACTAAAATAAATCAAAAATCCACCTCCTTCCAAAAACCCTCAGATGTAGCCACAATTCTGGCAGCGTGAACTCTGACATTCTGAGAGGACTTTTACTATGGTTTCAACAGAATAGTCTGAGACAGCCATCTGGAAATGCTTTTAGAAAATGGCTGTGCTTTTTTCTTGCCAACAGAGGAAACAAAAGTCAATTATATTTTCAAAAATCTTTAGTCCTGTCCAGGTAAAAAAACAGAACCGTCTGTGGACATCTCAAGTATGAAGACATCCTTTCATGCTTGTTACTGGATTCAGGGAAGAGCACGGGTAGATAAATGGTTTGGTTTAAAGTAAATTCAGAAACAAACTTTAGCATAAAAGAATGATGTGTTCCAAGACTCACTCTGTCTTTATACAAGATCAAAAAAGGTTGCATAGATATTGGGGCCTGTAATTCAGATACCTGTCTAGTGGAAGTCAGAGCAATGAGCAAAACAGCCCTCCATGTAAGAGATTTAAAAGAACTGGCTGTAAACTGAAAAGATGGGAGGAGAGAATTAACTTCTGCAAAACAAAATTAAGATACCAATGAGGTCCAACCTGTTTTCTAGGTGTTCTAATATGTGATGCCATTTAAAAAAAACTTTTTACTTGAAATAAGGAAGAAATAGGGAATAGGTGTAAATTCAGACAAGCAATAAGGCCTCAGGTGATCAATTCACACAGCTACTAACTAGAGGAGCCTCCACATGGGACAATTCTTGTTCTCTTTTAAGGGAAGAACTAGAAAATCTTTTCCATTTAGCTAAATGTGATTACCTAGTAGCAGGATTCCTTACATCCGTTAACACCTGCTGCATGTCCTCAGAACAAAAGGTGCCTAAAGGGATCAAAAACCATCATCCATGCAGTCAGATGGAGATTTTTGAATGCTGGTGTGGATTAGGTATCCCTTTGTCCTGTTGTCAGTAACTCCTATCAGGAAGATTTTGGTACTTGCCCCAGATAGATGCATAAGAAGCAGGAAGTGATGGTGTCTGGACTAAAGGGAGACACCAGCAGCACTTCTGGGAAGTCCGGCTTGATCCTAAGAAATGCAGAGAGGACAATTCCCACCCAAGGGAAAGAGAAAGCATCCATTTTCCAGGCCTTTGTGCAAGGTTTTCTGGAAAAGAACAAGTTTAGTTAGCTGAGACAGGAGGCACACAGATCTACTTGGAAGTTTCCCACAGGCGGACAATCTTCTGGAAGACCTCCAATCTAATCCAGTTATGACTGTCTATCCTTGAACTGCTCAAAGAGTCTGCTATTGTGTTCTGCTTTGACTGCACATATGTTATCTGAAGAATGAGACTGTTCTGTACTGTCAGCTCTAGGACAATCATGTCTAGTCTGCAAAGGGGGCAAAATCTCATTCTCCCTTGTTTATCTACCACATCACTGTGGTGTTGCTCGTCATCATAAATAGGGATCCAGGAGTCCACAGCAGAGTCAGAGTTTTTGAAATATTTTATCAGGGCCATCATTTCCTTTACATTGATTGCTTTCAGCTGAAATGAGGCCACCACATACCCTGGACTTTGAAACCTTCAGACACTGCCTCATCCCCCACCCCCACTCATTTCACAGTTCAGAGCATCTATTTTGACTGACTAAGCACAGAAGGTGTGGAAGGCCTGCACTTAGTAAGACCTGACTGACACCATAAAAGTTCTTTCTTGATATAATTTAAAACAGAAATTGGGAAGGTTAAGGGATAAAAGTTCTGGACCCACAATGATTCAAGATACCACTGTATTTTTCTCATTTGGAGCCTGCCAAATGGTCCCATTAGAATGGAAGAAGCCATTTAACTCAACCTTTTGAGGAATGCTCCTTCTGTGGACATGTTTGATGATCTAAACTTAAGAAATGGAGATAAAAGGATACTTTGTCTGGAGCTAGGAAGGCTGTTGACAGAGAGGTGTCTAGGTGATAGCCTATAAAAAGTAACCTGTGAGTGGGGGTTAAACAAAACTTTTCCAAGTTTAGTCTAAGACCCAGGTTGCTGAAAAGATAAATAGTGGAATGAAGAGTTGTTAAATGTATTGGACGAAGGGAAATGAAATGAGGCAATCATCGTAGATGGGGAAACGTCTATGCATTGTAGTCTGCAGAAGGCTATGACTGGGGCCAGGTACTTTGTGAAAAGTCCTGGAGCAGTGGAGGGGCTAAAAAGACGAAGGTGTAAACAAAGTGCAATCCCAATCTAAAGAATCTTACAGAATACATGTGGCTTTGTGTACTGGAATGTGCAGGTAGGCATCTTTTTGAAATTGAGAGTGACCACAAAAGCCTTAAGAAACAGCAGAGAGAAAAGGGTTTGCAAAGTAAGCATCATGAATTCTGGTACCAAGACAAAGTTATTTCGCTTTGATACATCCAAAAATAGGTCTCCACATGCCTTTTACTCTACAAACAAGACAATCTGGAATAGAAGCACCTGTCTTTTGGGGATAGAGGGACTGGGTCTATCACTTTCTGAGAGAGCAAATCCAAAAGAATTTAAGAGAACAGATGGATCTGGTTCTTTGGAGGAATGGTGATCACCTGTTTCCACATATGAAGACAGACTACAATTTGGGAATGAAGCCCAGGGTGGGGAGGGGAAATATAGAGGCATAGGTAGTTACTGATTTTTCTTTTGAAAGGGGAGGGGGAATTATTCCTCAAGAACCTTCTCTTTTCCTTTTTGAATGACCCTGACTCTTTTTTCTTGTATATTATTTAGAAGATTTTTGCTATGACAATTTAAAAGACTTTTGAAAAAAAAGGACCAAGGGAAGAAGTGTAATTCCTATGGTGTTTAAGAACAGGGAACAGAAAAAGATTTGTTTAATTCCTTTGCATTCATTTTCTCCTTTCGTCGAGCTTAGGTACCTCATCTGGAACATTTCAAAAAAGGTCTTTGTCAAGTGGAACATTTAAAAGGTGGGCCTCTACATTATTAGAGAAAATTTGCAGTCTCACCCAGGCATTCCTACATACTGCTGATCCTACTGCAGAAGCCCTAGACACAGTATCCACTGCATGGCAAGTACACTTGACAGAATGCTTAATAACCAGGGAAGCAGAATTTAACATGTCAAGTAAATTAAATTTAGTCTTTGATTTAGGTAGCCTAGATAGGGTTTGTTGCATATCAGCAAAAAAGGATGAAATATATTTAGACATATATGCATTTGATAATTAACTGCCCTAAATGCCAAGGAGAAAGATGTGTTGACCTTTCCCCCAAGTCTACCAAAAGCACAACTGTCCATATTTGGGACAGGATTAGCAATAAAAAATGCTTTAGAACTTCTGTCCCTATCCGAAGATATGAAAGCAAAATCTGTCACAGGGTTTTACATGGGAATTTACATGCATCAGGCACCCTTTTATAATTCGTCAGTTTTCTTGGGAGCAGGGAGTTTGGAGTCTGGGCAGACAGAAACTGAAGGAAAGGCATAGCTGCTAAAACAGAAGGGATGGCAATTGTTTTGGGGGATCTTAACTTAGTTAACTAATAACATTTCTCCTGAGATTCCAACACCTCTTTACCTTCTCACTTTAAGTGTTCTTTCATTTTTGAGAGTGTATCCCCAAAAGATATTTCTTCATTGGGAGAATCTGAAGAGACAGTATCTTCAAATTCTGACTCCTTTGTAGTTGACAAGTTTAACTGGGAGATGAAGCCCAAACCTTCAATATCAGATTCAGAGAGAACCTCTTTTTTTTGAGAAAGAGAGGTCTCTCATTTAACTGGGATTGATGCTGAAGAGAATGCTGGAGAAACAGGATTTCTTTGAAAAAAGTATTGTGCAAAATCGTACCAGTCCTCCTGGAAAGTCTTCTGCATTGAAGGGATGGGAGGAGGACATACATGCTTATTTTTTTGTATTCTCGTCTTAGGCATTTTCAGCCTTAAGATTTTTGAGCAGCAATCTATAGTCCAGACCTCCATAAGCGACCTGGCAATGTCCTCCCTCACCTTTACTTACCATATGCCTCCCTCACCCAGAAATAATATAGGGTGGTTCTTTCTTTGTGAATTCTGCCTGATGTATGGTCTGATGGGACATGAATGTTCCAAGGTCTTAGTGGCCTCCTGTGGGATCACATGAGAGAGATCAGGAGAGCTGGACTGTCTGAGTGCTGCAAAAGCACTTTAGTGGAGTTGTCAAATTCTTTGGAAACCTCTTTAGAAAACTTTTATTTTTCCTGCTGAGGGGGAGATCCACTGAAGGAGAGTCCAAAACAATGGCTGAACACGACACACCCCAAAGACTCTTGTTCTAAGAAAAAAATTTAAAAACTCCCAGCTCCTTACAGTTGTAGGAGTGAAGGAAAGGCAAATCTTATAGGACCTGACTTCATACTGCTCACCTGGGCAAAAATTACAGGAAGGATTGGCATCCTTATAAGGATTCTGTCTACTGCAAGAGCATTTGCCCTTTCTGACAGACATAAGGTTTTTTTTTATACAACTTTTCCATAGAAAAAGGGAAGGTTCCCAAAAGTCTGCCCAGAAATGTATCTGAAGTCAACCACTGATACTCCATCTTCTAAGCTGATGACAAGTCTTCATAAACACCCATAAAGCAAGAACATTCTAACCTTTGGTACGCCCATACCTCCCCTCTTATAACAGCCCGTAATCTTGTGCTAAAGGCAGATGTATGGTGTGCAAAGAGGGAGCTCAAAGCTTTCTAGATTGGCTGGACATCCAATATCACTATTAATCAATATTCCACACAGTTATGGCTACTCCAAAAATGGTCTAATGAAAAATATCTTTTCCTTTCATCTATAATCTCAGACAAAGGCACAATGTAAGGTAACAATACAACTGCTTGAAAAGCTGAGTAAAACTATTTAGAACTTTTGTAGTGTGTCACACGATAATCATTTAAAATGTTGGGACCTGCTATAGCAAGTCACAAAATGTGGAGACTGAATGGCCAAAAAATCAGACCTACATGTACTAAGTCCGATATGCCATTTCTCTAAATATTCTTTTTCTATAATGTATTGCGATCTCAGAGTTGGTATATACAAATGGGGGGGGGGGGGGGGGCTCTCCTGCAAAAAGAAGTTTTAAGGAGATGAGTGATTTTCAAGAGTCGCTCTTCTCCAGGTTTTTGTTTTTTTATGGCACTCAGCATTGTGAGTGCCAATACTTCAATAGGGAGAAATGTCACGCACTATACAACTGATTAAAAAAAATAGAAAATCAAAACAAAATTAAATGTAGCTAATATAGAAGTAAGGCTGATAAAGACTGGAGCATACTAACAAGACCACAAGGCAGCTACTACAAATGCAGAGACAAAAAGAGAAACCACTTGTAGACTCGGTCTTAAATTCTAATCCCCCAATTCTGTTAGCCAGATCATTAGCTTGACATTCCTTCTCTTCAGGCTGTACATGTTTAGAGCTGAAAGGCAGTCCTTCATTTCGTCCCTGTTCATTTATTTCATGCTTCTCTGAACCACTTCTGCCAGTCTAGTACCATTACTCGGGTAATGCCAGTGATGTTGTATTACAGATGGTGCCTTATAGGGTTTGGGACAAGTCTGTTGCTACTACTAACTACTGCTACTACAAACTACAGCCTCCATCCTATAGAAGTCATACATTTCCTTAAAAAAATCAAACATCTATAGTGATGGTCTCCCTCCTCAAGTCCTCCGACACATTCTTATTATTACAGACCATATTCCAGTCTCCTCTTATAATTAGAATTTCATGATGAAAAATTATTTGCCATAGAATTTTTGCCAGTTCTAAAACTGTAGTCTTGGGCATGATGACATAGATACTCACCAAAGCAGTAACTTCTCACTGCCAAAAGCCTTCGATGTCTATCCTTTTTTTTTCCTCCTCTTCCACTAATTGAACCCTTCTCCCTAATAATATCATCATCCTTTATTCCTCTGTCCTTGGTAATTAGATCAATAACCTCCCCAGGATTCCTTCTTTTCATGCTCACATTTTCAGCCCTATATCTAAATACGTCTCCTGTAACACTGCAAATTGCACCTTATTCCTCCCTCTGCAAGATTAATGCTCTTAGGGCCAGATTCCAAAAGACTTGTTCTCAGTGTAAATGACTTACACTGGTGTAGTACACAAAAGCAAATCTTTTGGAATTTGGTCCTTTGCCTCTTCTCCATATCTACAAGGGCATTCACAGTCCAGATTCATACAGAAAATGCAACCATTTTCAAATTTAAAAACACACCAAACAAACGAAAACACTTGAAAAACATTTTCAAATATACTCCAATCACCTTTCTTGTCGTAAGGCTCTTTTTTTATGCATAACCCTCCCCATAACTGCATTACAATATGATTCAGTGAATGGCATTACACTACTTCATATAAAAAACTACTGCAATATGTTTTTCATGGATACGTTCTATATATTGTAATAGCTTTCCTAACATTATAAGCCTCACTCATCCACTAAAACACAGATAAAAGCCAAATAACCACATATGTTTAAAAAAAAATACACTTCCTCAGATGGCTACCAAACTGGCATTCGCTAACTTAAACCTTACGCTTACTATACTAATTAATATACTTTTGTCTGCCTTGTATACAGCAAAAATAAAACTGCTATGTAAACCTATTCAACTACTAGCCCTTCCTGTAAGGAAAATAACCTGAATATTTCCCATTTACCTTACTGCTTTTTATAATCAGCCCTTTAATTTTCATTTTCATTTTCCTGACCATTTTTTTATTATTATTCAACTCACATTACCATCTTCCTGGCAATTTAATACACTATCTCTTTAAAGATGATGTTTTGTTAGTATGCTCCAGTCTTTATCAGCCTTATTTCTATATTGGCTGAATTTAATTTTGTTTTTATTTTCTTAGCTGGAAATACTGTCAGCCAAAAAAATGAACTGATATGTTTAGACACATTAAGACCTTTTAAGCTACAAAGATTTTTTTTAGCTCAACATCTTATATTACAACTATTAACGTTCACAACTGAGACTTTTAACATACATGCACCCTCCCTCAGAGAGACATTGTTTTATTTACTCCAAGTACATAATATAAATCATTTTATTATCCATGTTTAAGTCATTTAACAGCTGATTTATCTTCACTTATGTTAACAGTTGTACTTGACTTAAGGCAATAAAACTACAATTATATCCCCATCCTCTCAAATCAAATTGTAATGCATGTGATATTACTCAAAATAGCCTATTTTATTTCAACCCTACCATCCAAAAAGTGGGGGTGATGCACTGCAGTTCCTCCATTTCATTTACAAGTCCAGTTCTGTTTCAGTCCTCCTTGAAGAGCTCACCTTTGAACTCCACTGGTTATTCTAAATGCCTGTCAAGTCTCCGGGTCAGCTCTTGTGCTGCTCTTTGTTTTTCAGACATCTTTTGTGACAAAAAGGAGGATTCCACTGGCAATGTCTCTCTTGGACTATTTCTGCTTGCAATGGTCTTGCTGCTGGACAGCTGCTCCTTGCTTATTTAATTTCTGCTACTTAAATTGCTCAATTCATCCCATTCTATGGTTAGTCTCCATAAACACCTTTGAGGACCCGGGGGGGGGGGGGGGGGCACTATGAAAGCTGCAGGATATAGCAGTTTAAACATCACTCCACCTCAACAACACTCCCCCCATCACTGTGTTCTGTCTGGCATAAACTAAACTAAAAAGAGTCACTTTCTACGGATACTCTATTGTCTCAAACTTTCAAAGCCTTCCTCTCCACCACATATCAGTTAACATCGCCTTTCGTTGACATGTGTGCATCTTTTACAAATGATCTCATTTGCTTTCTTAAAAGACTTCTTGGGACATAAACATGATGTGTCTTCTCTATTAGCATGCCCTGCTGCTGGACACCAGTTAGATTTTTATTATTTGTCTTCATAAAAATTATGCAATCTGTTCCTTCCTACATCTCGGGGATGGCTCTAAACCTCAGACTTTCCTTCCTCGCACTACCTTCTAAATCAACCATATCTTTTAACTGTTCCTCTTGAGTTGCCTCATTTTCTGTCAGTCTCTCCTTAAAATTGCATTTGTGACTTCTGCAGCTTGATGAAAACAGAGTGATTATTCAATACAGCCTCTGTTTGATCATTTTCTCCTAATTTGAGTTTATATATTCTTCTAGCGTCTCTCTAATGCTAGAACCTTCCAAGTATAGGTGAGAATCTTTTCTTCAATATTAAAACCACATCCTGTCTCTACACCTTACGGTGGTCTGCTCCCCACTGAGCCTCTATCAGAAGTGAGGTAAAACATTGCTGCTTGCAACATCTGGCCTACCCAAAAGACCAGATCCCTGCAGGAACACTACAACTCAGTTCATTAAGAGTTTCCACTGGTTTCCACATGAATGTGAATCTCATGACCTGCAATATCCTTGACACAAGCTTTGAAAGGCTGCTGCCTTCATGCAAATGAGTACCCCTATTTGTTCTGCATTTCCGGAATGTTTCTTCTGTTATTAACCTAAGGCTAACTTCACAACTTCCCCCAGAACCTAAGAAAGCAATGCATCTAGTCCCTGGACATTGTGCACACTTATTTTCCTCACTTTTCTACACTACCTCCTACACAAACAAACCAACATATGTTGATTTCTTGCCTCTCTCAGGTCAGTTCCTTTCCTGTAATGAGCACAAAGGAATGCTCCTACAAATGTTGTACACTTTTTAAGCATGTAACCAAGTTGCTTAACTGAAACAAATGGAAAAACAATGCTTAATAAGGATAAAAAAAGTTAAAAGTACTCAGTGTACTTAGGAGGGGGGATATGACCTACATACGTTTCATTCTTCCCACTTGTTAAAACACTGCCACCTGCTTTAATACTGCTTTTCTGAATGGCATAAACAGAAACCTGACCCCTTCCAAACAGGAACCTGTTCATCAGTCTTCTTTCTGCAACTGTTTTTGGTACTCATGACATCTGTTTCCCATTTATTTGACTATGCATATTTTCTTTATTTCATACTCTCTCTCATCCATTATTCCAGTGCTAGCCCTTTCTCGTGGGGTGGATGGTCTCAACTACTTCTCTAGTGAACAATGAGAACCTTTTTCTTCCACAATTGTTCTTCCTTTACACATTTCACCTTAATGATTCTTGTATTGCTTCTTTCAAAGTCCAACATAATCCCCATAGTCCATCTCCTAACCCTTTTCTGCCAGTACACCTTCATAAATTAAATCCCACACAATGACATTCATGAAGTCTCCTGACCACCTCCAGTAGTGGAACATACAGTAGTAGTAATGTCGCACTCCCTCACTAGATGTTCACACCTACACAAAGACCAGCTGTGATTTACTCTCTGTCAAAGGCTTTCGTGTTCTGTACAAGACTTCCCCTACAAAAACACAATTACTATGTTTCGCTGATACTGGTACCACCTAACTAACAAAGACCTACTAAAGTCTCCAAATACGAAATGTTTCCTCTGTACCCAACACTTTAGTTTCTCCACCAAAAGACATCATTTCTACTTTCTGTAACAAATGCTTTAACCACCATTCCATTCAATGTTACCTCTTCCTCCAGCTCAGCAGACAGGAACTCTATCCCACCTCACCCCTTATGACTACCACCTCCTTTCCTGCTAAACGGCTGCCATCCTATGAGCACACTAACCTCTTCTCTCCTATAAGCCATGTTATTTTTACATTCGAACTACCTCATCATTATTGTGTCTTACTACTTTTGTGGACCTTGCCACAAGCAGCAACACTTAGGAACCCTAACAGCAGGACCACTTTATTCCTTGGATTTCTATTAGTCAGCCAAACTCCAAAAACCCCTGTAAAGGTCTGACCTGCAAACATTAACTGCCCCCAAAACATCTGAAGTTCACCAATCACTACCGATTTATTACCCTAAGCTAACCTTACATTACCAGCTTCCTTTCCGCAAACAAATGCTAACATTCATTTGCAGGTAGTGCATTTTCCAAATAAATGGTGACAGGCATATTTCATATGAAATATTTGTCAATAATGCCCCCTGAGAGACCATGCTGTTGAATAAGATATTTTGATGACAACAAAATGCAGGCAGGAAGCCTGTTAACTGAATACATACTTTGTAATGGGATACTAGTAATAATCTGGGTATTTATCCTTTATCAGCATTACAGGTGCTGCTACACTGAAAGCAATTCAACAAAACACCAGCAGAATGCCTACTTAACAGAAAGGCTCTTAGCAGTTAAGCAGACTCCTTATACAGTACTTTTCATGTGCTACTCCCCACCGGAAAATACCATCAACGATTGCCCAACTACCAAAATTATGGGGGAAAAAAAGAACATAAATTAAGGCTTCAGTATAAAAAATCTGTTCCATAAAACCTGTTTTAATCCATTGAGTCTCTGGTTCTGAGTAAGGCTGCTAAAACATTTGACAGGGCACATAAGTTAATACTATGACCCATCAAGCAGACATCAGACAAATTTCCTGCCTTTCTTACATCTTTTCTATTTTTACAAAAAGTGCAGCTGATGACTATCTATTTAAAATATCAGAACATATAAAGAAAAAGGGCATAGCTATCTTTTCAAAAAAACAAAACCAGACAGACTGCAGCATAGCACTGACAAAAAAGGCCTCCAGTCCTCCAGGAACACTGCTAATTTCTGCAGGAACTTAACTGCTGTTGGCATATTACTATTCAATATTAAGCACTGCTATTAATATAGTGAAGTAGACGGTCATGGTTGGGGAGCAGGGTTTTAAGTCATTACTGTAAAGAATCACAGAAAGGCACTGCTTACCTGGCAGATGGGCTTCTTATGTTGGCTGAAGAACATCTGAACCTTGACTCCTTTGGCTGCAGCCAGTAATCGGATCTCAGTATGTGCAGCACCAGCAACACATGTCGACTTGGACAACAAGCAGTGTAACAGATGAAGGAGTGCAAATGGCACTAAATCACCTTTAGCAGCCCTGAAACGCAGAAAGCAAAGCAAAATGTTAAAGATTTGGCAGAAAACAGCTCAAGCTATCATAAAAGTCTCTCTCTTACAAACTGCAGCCAACTCCTAGAGCAACCCCACAGATGGCCACTATTTATAGAGTTTACAAAGCTATGGAGGAAATGGAAGCAGATTGCCAGGTCTTTTTTTTTTTCCATATTACATATGCACGCACTCACTCCTACAAACAATATAGAGCCCCTGAGAGGAAACCCATGCAGATTATGCATTGAAGGCACTCCAGATGAGAACCGAACTGGACAGCCTATTGTAGTTGTTAGTACTGTACATGACCCACAATACTCAGAAACTGGCTTGAAACTGCCAAGCCTGTTCATTTGTACCACTCACACATTAACATATTACAGCCACCCACCTAAACATCAATAATATCTATCAGCAGCAACCAACTCATAGTCAGATTTCGTTATTAAACCATCCCACCTTCAGAGGATAGATTACAGGCATCCTTCACTCTTAACTTTCAAGCCATAAAAAGGTAATTTCACTGTCACCTTCTGCCTCTTGCCACTCATGCAAGTCCTTATTTAGAGTATAAAGGTACCCTAACTTCTACATGACCTCTCGCTATTCTGCCTGCTCTAAGAACATAGGAACAATGCCAGGCAAGTGACCACAGGGACCATAACAGACCTGGCTTATACACCTTTATGTGCGCGCACGCACACACACACACACACACACACACACACACACACACACACACACACACACACTTATAAGATCTTACCACCCTTCAGGAGTACTTAATAGTGCCTACCTCCCAAATCAAGCAGGCTTGTACATGATGATCCTGATGTCAGCGTATGTCTACCCAACCAATGATCAAGACTAGCCTTAAAGGCAGACAAAGTACGGCTTTGCTTGATGTGCACTGGTAGCGTATTCCATAGGCTGAGAATACTTTTAGTTAGGAATCCATCCCTCTAGAGTATCTTTGCCAGTAAAACTTTCCAGTCCTTGTACAGCCACTGGGTTTGTGAAAAAACATGAAGTCGAGTAGGACTGGGACTTTCATGGCTTGAAAAGAGACATGCAGGTAGCCTCACAAAAAAGTTTACCAGGAACATGAAGCACAGATCTCTCCCTTTTCATTACAGAAACTCAAATCACTGCACATTACACTACTAAATTCACAGTAGGATAATTCCCACTTAGATATCTCCTCTGCCATCAACTGAACATGTTCCAAAGTTAGACAAAGTAATATACTGATATCTGTTTAAAACTGCATTGTGGTGGCCTCTGCAATGTTTACTCACTTTCACTACAGTGGTTCTCTTACTATTTGCATTCTCTTTGGTGTGACTGTATGTTGTACTCCACTCACTCTCTGCCTTCTATTCTTCCCCATGAAAGGAACTATTCTGAGTTGAGAAAACCCAGGAATCGAATGAGCTACCATCACCTGGAATTTGCAAATGTGACAAGTCAACAACTCCGCCAAGGACGGTCCCAAGCCCAGCTGAAAAAGGAGGAGGGTTGGGCTTAGGGTTAGCAACCCCATCCCGTAAAAAACAAATTGCTACAAAAACACCAACTACAGGAAACACAGACAATCTTGTCTTGGAAGAGGAGGGTTCTTCAAATGGAAGATTTTTGAAGTTTTGTGGCCAAAAGGACGCCACAAAGCAGAGCACCCTTCTCTACCAGGAAAATAAACATTGGCACATGGAATGTCAGGACCATGTATGAGCTAAGCAAGGCAGCCCAAGTGGCAGCAGAAATGAGAAATAACAACTTGAGTTTGTTGGGAATCAGCGAGACAAGGTGGACAAGGGCTGGTCAGTGTCGATTATCTACTGGAGAGTTGCTGCTTTATTCTGGACATGAGGACAGTGAAGCACTTCACTCCCAAGGGGTTGGTCTTATGTTGGCTAAACAGGCCCAGAGAGCCCTGATTGGATGGGAAGCACATGGCCCCAGGATCATCACAGCTTCATTCCGTACAAAGAAGAAGAAAATTGTAATGAATGTGGTCCAGTGCTACGCACCAACTAATGACAATGAAGAGGAAGATAAAGATCAGTTTTATGAAAGACTGCAGCAGATCCTCGAGACTTACCCAGACAAAGACCTTACTATCCTTATGGGCGATATAAATGCCAAGGTCAGATCCAGTAACATAGGATATGAGCAAATCATGGGTACACATGCTCTAGGAACAATCAACGAGAATGGTGAAAGGTTTGTTGATCTATGTGCTCTCAACAATTTGGTCATTGGAGGCAGCATTTTTCCCCACAAACGGATACACAAAAATACATATGTCTCCCCGGACTACACAACAGAAAACCAGATAGATCATATATGCATCTGTAGAAGGTTTAGAAGAACATTACAAGATGTCAGAGTGAAAAGAGGGGCAGATGTAGCATCTGACCATCACTTGGTGGTGGCTAGACTGAAGCTAAAGCTAAAAAGAACCCAGGTTCAAGAGTCATCTAGGAGAATCAAATAGAATGTTCATCTATTGAAAGATTCTCAGACAAAAGAACAGTTCAACATTGCACTGAAGAACAAATTTGAAGTGCTACAAGAACTGGTTGAGGAGGGTGGAGTAAACAGCTCATGGCAGAATGTGAAAAAGGCTGTAGACTTAGCTTGTCAAGAGGCACTGGGACCTAAAAAGTATCATCAGAAAGAGTGGATCACTGCAGAAACACTGGTAAAGATAGAAGACAGAAAGAGGAAGAAGGCAAAAGTAAACAACAGTAAAACCAGAGCTTCAAAGATCAAGGCCCAAGAAGAATATGCAGATGCCCACAGAGAGGTCAAAAGATGCATTAAAATAGACAAGAACAATTATGTGGAACAGTTGGCAGTTGAGGCAGAACTGGCAGCTTATAGTGGTAACACAAAAATGTTGTATGATATCACCAAGCAACTTTCAGGAAAGTACAGTAAGCCAGAGAGACCTGTTAAAGATAAGCAAGGAAAACCATCAATAGTATAGAACATCAACTGAAAAGGTGGGTGGAACACTTTGAAGAACTTCTAAACAGACAGTCACCTCTAAACCCTCCAATTATTGAGCCAGCCAATGAAGATCTACCAATCAATTGTGAAAAGCCAAGCAAGGAGATCAGGAAAGCCATCATCCAAATGAAAATGGGAAAGCGGCAGGACCAGATAACATCCCGGCAGAGGCCCTTAAAGCAGACCTGAATACATCAGTGGAGATGTTGTACCCACTCTTTGAAAGAATCTGGGCAGAGGAAACTGTTCCTTCAGAATGGAAAGAGAGCCATCTCATTAAGCTTCCCAAGAAACGGGACCTTAGCAAATGCGACAACTACAGAGGCATCAATCTTCTATCAGTTCTAGGAAAAGTTTTCAACCGTATCCTTTTGGAAAGGATAAAGGACACCACTGACAAAAAGCTGAGAGAAGAGCAGGCAGGCTTCCGCATGTATAGATCGTGTACTGATCAAATTGCAACGCTCAGAATAATTGTGGAACAGTCAGTTGAATGGAACTCACCATTGTATATCAACTTTGTTGACTTTGAAAAGGCGTTTGATAGCGTGGACAGAGAGACACTGTGGAGCCTTCTGAAGCACTATGGTATACCAACGAAAATAGTAAATTTGATAAAGAACTCATACAATGGTCTATCATGCAGGGTTATACATGGAGGGCAGCTCTCTGAAAGCTTTCAAGTAAAAATTGGGGTCAGGCAAGGATGCTTACTGTCACCATTCCTCTTCCTGTTAGTTATCGATTGGATTATGAAGAAATCTACTGCAGGACAGAAAAATGGGATCCAATGGACCCTTTGGAATCAGCTGGAAGATCTGGACTATGCTGATGACCTCGCCCTCATCTCTCACAGCCAGCAGCAAATGCAAAACAAGACAAATTTGGTGGCAGTTACAGCACTAGAGGTGGGTCTTAACATTAACAATCTGAAGACAAAGATCCTTAAATTAAACTCCACAAATACTAACCCTATCACTCTGCAAGGGAAGCCACTGGAGGAAGTGCAGTCCTTTACCTACCTTGGCAGCATAATTGACAAGCAGGGCAGATCAGAAGCTGATGTCAGGGCAAGGATAGGAAAAGCAAGAGCAGCCTTCATACAGTTAAATAGGGTCTGGAAAACAAGAGAACTATCCTTGATCAACAAGATAAGGCTGTTTAACTCTAACGTGAAGTCAGTACTGCTGTATGGGGCAGAGACCTAGGGGTTAAACAAGACCACCACTAAAAAACTTCAGACATTTACAAATAGCTGTCTCAGGAAGATTCTACGGATTCGATGGCCAGACACTATTAGCAACGCCACCCTTTTGGAAAGGACCAACCAACTTTCGATTGGGGAAGAAGTTAAGAGGAGGAGGTGGAGATGGATCGGGCATACTCTTCGCAAACCAGCAAACAACATTACAAGACAGGCGCTGGAATCCTCAGGGGAAGAGAGGAAGAGGAACACCTGGAGGCGAGACTTTGAGGCAGATGCTAAGCTTAGAGGCTATACATGGAACCAAATAGAACAGCTGGCCCAGGACAAGGTTCGGTGGAGAGCTGTAGTTGGTGGCCCATACCCTGTCAAGGGTGACGGGCATAAGTAAGTAAGACAAGTCAACATAAAAAATGTGCTCTTTTAACTGAAAACCAAGTACTTACAAAGGTCACAGGAACACTTTTCAGGCACAGTTTCTGCTCTGATAGCACATACAAATGAAGACAAGGAATAAATATACCAAGTAACAAGTAAAAACTACAATAACCAAAAAATGTTTAAATGCATTTGTAACAAATCTGCTGTGTAGTGAAAAATAAGGGATGTCAGTTAATTCTGTTGCTTATAAGATAGAGGAGACTTGGGCATGGAGTTTGCCTTGCTGCATCATTCCTGATATCTGTTGTAGACAAGAACTTGGACAGAGGTACATGTTTTCAGGTGAGCGCTAGGGTTGTGGGAGCACAGAGAAAATATTAGTATTAAGTGAAAATCTCCGATTCTGACAGCATACAAGGAAACCCCTCTCAGTGCCTCACTCTTGTGCTTAGAGGACTGAATGGGCATCAAAACTCTTGCACCTGCAAAATGAAGTCAACAGGGTATCTTGGGGAAGCCTTAGATATTCATAGCTTCATTGTGTTTACAGAGCAGAGTCAGTTCAGGAACCATAACCACCTCACATTGGATACCTCCTGCCTCCAGGAGGGCAAAATAAGTCAGGCTGAGGATGAACCTATGGGCACCCAGCCAATCGTCAAGGTTTGCCTTCAAGGAATAGAGGACATCACTCTGTTTATGTAATCTGTTAACCTGGTATACAGCATTGATCACAAATGGCCAATTTCAGTCAGCCTGGGAGATACAAAACAATAAATGTACAGCATTTGTTTAACATAATACAAACAAAGTGAAAACACAGTATCTGGACATTCCTATATACAATAAATGTATCTGTATCTTGCTTGAGTTTAAGACTGGCTTTTAGTAATGTTCAGAAGTACTGCGTCTTTAAGATGGGAGAAATTCCCAGAGTTTGGAGCGAAGTATGGACTGCTGAATGCTGTTTGGATTTAGGATTTGCAGCTACAGACTGGAGTCTTTGAAGCTTCTGAGACTACAGGATATGGCTTTGTATCATAAGTTTAGAGGATAAGTGAAACAGTGCCTGATCATTCAGAAGTCTGAATGGTTATGAGGCAAGCAGCAGATCAGCTATCTACTTGAGTGGAAGCCATTGTGTTTTTTTCTATCAATAAACAATGATGTTTCCCTCTAGGACAGAAGATAATAAACTGGTCGATTCTACTCAAATTACACTGGATTGCAGTGATGTTTCTTTTAGATGTGGCAGCAGTATCCTTTACCTATGCATGACCTAGTACAGGAGGGAAAATGGGATTTTTTTTTTTATTTTTACAAGAAAATGATGGAGTTATTAATGTTTGTGTGTGTTATCCAAATGCAAATGAATACAGAGAGAAGGGTCTAACCAGATTCCAAGATCTCTGAAAAAGCTGATGTGCTCCAAGGGACTATTGGGGTGACCAAGGATTATTAATTGTTTGTTCTAGAGAGTTTCTGCCTGGTACCATACAGCATGTTTATTTTGTTTTTGAAGTAATGAGGTTTTTATTTATTGTTACACTACTGATAAAAGGATTGGAAGTCCGCTTGGAGTTCATGTTGCAGTGCAGACAAATAATGACTAGACTGGACTAGGACCATAACACACAGTAAGAGCAAGTGGTGAGGCAGATCAAGTAGCAGTTTGTTAATGTAGACAGAGAAGAAGAGGGAGCAAGAATGAAGTCTCAAGGAATTCCTTTAATAAGATGAGAGATTATCAGGAAAAAGAGGAGATAAGGTTGATAGACAAGTGGCAATCGATAAGATAATTTTGGAATGTGGAATGGCACCTGTGCTTATATAGTTTGATTAGGTCATCTGCCAGGATGGTGTGACTGCCACTATTAAAGGCTTTCTTGAAGTCAATTAAATGGCTCTGGTAACATACCTTTGCCAATTTAAAAGAATGCCATTGGTGAGATCCAAAGTGCAGTGGATGTAATCCTCCCTGACCAGAAACAAAGTTACTTAAGTGACAGAAAGTGGTATTGGCTGATGTACTGTGACAGTTGAGAGCAGACAGTTTTCTCTGGGATTATAAATAAGGTGCGAAGAATGATGATGAGATGGAATGAGGTTAATGAATGATTTGTTTTGTTTGGGCAAATACTTAAAAACGATTGTTACCCAGATGTCGGGTATGATATTATTTGAGAAACCAAGACTGTACATGTTAGAGTGGAGATGAAATGTAATCTTGGCAATGAAATATAAAGCACATGTAAGGTCAGTCTGTGCCAGGAAAACAGTCTAGTTGTATTGGTCTGAAAAGTGGTTTAATGTCCTTCGCCATAACGTGTTTAAAGTAAAACAAGATGATATATGTATGAGGAGATGGTGTAGAAGAAAGTTGCTGGATGGGGTTGCGGATATGTTGGGGAAGGTCACTGAAATGATAGAGAAAATCACTGTCAGAGAGGTGAGAGAACGCAGACTAGGGCGTAAAGAAAAAGGCTGCAACTGGTTAGCGGACTGAATTTTTTTCAGAATTTTTAAAGTTGCATTTTAACGATTTTTGATGATACATTATGAAGCAACTTTCATTATATCTTATGGCTTCCTTATCTAGGTTCCAAAGCTGGGTGAAGTGTTTTCTACTAATGGGAAGGGGATGGATTTTCAAGTGTGCCAGGCCCCACCTCTAAGCTTTACGCTCATAAGTTAATCACTAGTTTGTTTGGGCTTGTATAATCTTGAGACTAAAGGAAAACAAATCTTATGGAGTTGTAGTAATAAGCTGGTGAGAAGCTTGGTGTAACAGAAGTCTCAAGGGTGGAGAGGATGTGATGATTTTGGCTTCTGATTGTGATCTGAAAGCTATTAGTTTAGGGGGATATTTTTGTATTGGTGTTGAATTAAGAAAGTAATGGGTCAGTAGTCACTGAACGACACTAGATGAATTGTTCTATGAGATATAAGGGATTGTGTATTTGTAATTATTAATGCCATCAAAGAGTGGTATTTGGGTTTAAGGTAATGCTGTGTAAGCTGATGTACTAGTTGTGTAATTCTGAGCAATAATATTGGATGGAACTAAGGAAATTAATGACAAAGTTTCCAATATTTTTTATGTTTTTGTTGTTCAAGGCTGAAGATACGTTATATACAAGGGTTCTGAATTCATCTAATGAGAGGGGGTGGTGACCATGAAGAGTTTTTGGCTTTCTGCTCCAAACTTTGCAAGCAAGAATGGTGTTATGGAAATGATGAAAAGGTGTGAGGGAACATTCCTCTCTAGTCTTCAGCAAATTCATTCATGGCCCAGATCCCTCTGCACTACTGAAAGAAGTGAAACTTGTGAAGAATAGCATTCTGCCTTATCATAAACAAACCAGCATTTTGGTCGCTTCATAACTAGAAAATACACATTCACCAAAGCCATAGTTCTGGGACGAGATTTGAACCAACATTAAAAAATGCCATTATATCCAATTCCCTTGATATCTAAAATGCAACAAGGAAAATATCTGTTGGTGATGCCATGAGTGGCCCACGTGGTTCCCTAGAAGGCAGGATCTCCCTGCTTGATCAGAAAACAATCTATTGCTCGAAAGTCTAAACCCAGTGGTAGTGATATGGGCCTCAACATGCTCTCCAGGGAATGCAAGGCAAGGAGAAAGCTCAACTCCAAGAGGCTGGTGTGTAACAGCTTCTTGAGATGGTTTCATTCTCCCAAATCGGAGATGAACCTATGGCTCTCTCTACTTCCACAGAGGTATCCCACTCTAAAATCTGCATAACAGATAGTTGGATAAAGAGGAAACTCTTCTTCAGATTGAATACAGTAAGCCATCAATTTGGGAGAGATGTCAAGGATCCAAGAAAGGAAAGGTGGAGGATGGCTTTGCAACCACTGATAATTCAGCATCCAGAGACGCCCACTGATATGACTGCATAGCTGAGAGATGATTATGATGATGATAAAGAGCATAGCTGCTGTGAGAACAGATGTAGAGGATTACAATCACCTAAATCTGCACTATAATCAAGGAGACCACATTCCTGAACTAAGACTGCTATACGGGTAAAAAGAGACTGACCAGTTTTGCCCAAAAAAAAGCAAATCTTCTGCAAGGGAAGCAGAGAAGACTGTTTAGTAGATAGTTACCTCAGAATATGCAATCACAGCCACCAGCAGGAGCCAACCAGGTATGAAAAGACAGAAAACCTTTCTCTAGAAGTGAATCTTCCTTAACAGCCATTACCATGATAAAGACTACAGAGACAAAGAACAGCTAAAGGGAAGTACCTGTACAGGAGATGAAGTGCAGCCAGCACAGATGAGGCCTGTGGGGCACCGACACATATGCATGTGTCAGTAAGCATCCATCATGTCCAGCAAATTCATCCAAACACCCACAGGTAGCATGGCATCAAGGCTGGGAGGATCACTGTCTGCAAAACAGCAAGCAACATGTGTTTGCCAAGATTTTAAGGTCCAAGATTGGCCAAAGCACACCAAGACGGGCACAGTCTGTATGATGCCATAGAAGTATGAACAGAGTAAGACTACACCAGAAACTTCTCAGAAAATAGCTGGTCTAGCAGACAGTTCCCTGATGGCAGCAATCACTGAATCTCCAAGACTGCATGGGAACTGGACTCTGACTCCAATACATGGTTGTTTTTGATCATTCTCAATAGGAATGTGTTCTGGAGGATGGCTCACCTAGACAGAGCAAATGTGGACAGCAGACCCTTTAAGAACTTCAAGTCCCAAGCATCAGAAGGAATGGGCCTCTTGATTGGTCCAAGATGGAGGAACCCCCTTTCAGGATCTGCTTTACTGATGAATGGGATGACAAAGGTGGGGTCTACAGGGGGGTGAGACTGCAATGGATGGTAATAACTTCACCTTATTTTCAAAAGTTCTACTATATTTGAGAATGAGAGGTGCAGAAATTGCTTTTGATTCTATCTTGTTATAATAGAACTAGACTAGCAAGCTTCCCCATTTAGCCAAGTATGACTTCTGCATAGTGGACTTTATGGCCTCCATGAAAATGTGAGCCACCTCTAAATGGAAGAATCAAGACTGCCTTATTCATACAGTGAGTCTATAGTCCCTGAAGGAGCAAGATGGATAAAATTGCTACAAAAGGCACACATGCAGTCCTTACTGTTAAGGCTACTATGGTGCTCCCTGGAAAGACAGTTTTTTAGTCTGTTTGCAGACAATGTAAGTAAAGGCAGAACAGCCTGCTGATCCTTACATGGTTTTGCTGTTTTTGAAGGACCTTCTATCACATGACAGGCCAGTGTGAACTGTACAAACCTGCAACAGTAAACAAAGCCTGCCTCTTCTTCTGAATTTAATTTCTTGAGGAACTCCCCCTTCCAAAAAAGGGATATGCCGCTTTCTGCCAGCACTTCAGCAGCATTAAAAGAATACACCCCCCCCCCCAAGACAGCCCATCCAGGACAGCATAACTGTCTCATGAAATTAGGAACACCACCACTTCATCAGCAGCAGCAGCCCTAACCATGGAACATGAGGCTATTCAGAACTCTAATAATGAATTTCTATTAAGAGTCTTCTCTATGGACTCCAAATTTAGGGTGCTTAGTCAAAGCCATTACATAAGGAAGGGCTGAAAGTGGAACAGCGGAAGCATACACTTGAGAGGCATAAGGCCCAGTGCAATAGAACAGAAAAAAAATCTCTGCTAGATATGACTACAATTTAGACCTTATTTAGGATTTGATATGCTCAAGTACTAAGACCAGTGAACCTTATACTGGATCAAAGAAATAAAGAGTCTCAGCCTCGGACTCCTAGAAAAATACAGTAGATCACACAAAGGGAAATACTGAAGTATGTCCACAGTCTTAGAAATAAAGGGCAGCCATCATCTGGTCCTCAAGATGAAGGAGGAACTAGGAGTCAAAAGCAAGTAGATTGAGGAATCACTTTTTGATTGGTTAGCGGTGGGGAGACTCATGCCAGTTAAGCAGAGACGTGTGTATCCTAGAAGCTTATCTAAGAAGATGACTCTCCCTGATGAGTCCTAAGGTTAAATTTATCCTGCTCATGATTCAGCATTTGACATCTTTTTCTGGAAGAAGCTCAGGGATGAGCATGTGCCTGTGACAATGCACACTGAGAAATAGCAGGCCATTTACATAAATCTTGTCCAGTGTCTGGCTAGTCACCCTTTTGGAGCTAGCAAAACCTACATGCAGATCAAGAACAATGAAGACTTTCACCTCAACTGCCACAAAGAATAAGCAAGCATATTTTTATTTATTACATACTTGCCTGATTTGCATGGAATCCAGTCTGGAAGATGCACAGGCTGTCCACTGACGGGGGAAAAAAGGAGGGTAGCACTGAATCATCTAGGATGGTCTTGAATTTTAGACATAAGCTTCAGTTGATCAAGAAGACCTTCCTCAATGGGTCCTACATATTTGGCTGAATGTCATATGGTAAAGCCATACAGATTTAAATAGCCAGAGAATCACAAGACAGGAAAAAAAAACAGAATAAGTCCAATCCACCACAGCCAAGAAGGTGGTTTGGGTTAGGTACCACCATGGTTCCAAAGGACCTCTGGTCAAGTCTACCAAAGGCAGATCAAGCAAACTGACCTTAAAAGAAGTGGAATAAAATGCAGCCTATGCTGATAGACAGAACTACTGATGGCAAATAAATCCAAGTCTCTTCCCCTCCAAAAGACAGAATTTACCCACACACTCCTCTCAGAATGACACAACATGACTAACAGTCTAAATAAACCAGAAGCAGGCTACTTCCATAAAGGACAATTCCTCCCAAGAAAACCACATATTTATCTCAAGAGTGACAGACATACTTAAAGGATTCTGGTTTCTGCTACTTAGGAAATCTGAGAAAGATCCTGCACAAAGATGAACCTCCCCCCATTTTGTAAGTTGGAGAGTGGGCATTCTTTAGCACACCACGGAAATCCAGAAGATGGTGATGGAGGTAGCAGAAAGGAAGAATGAACTTGCAGACAATACAGCCAGTGGATTCTACAAAAAGATGGGCATATCTGCCAGACAAGAAGTTTAAAACTCCAAAAGGGGAGATCCACCATAATTAGAGAGCAAACGGCCTTCTTGGAAAATGCTTCATCAGTTGGGGTTCCCTTTCCATCCTGTCCCAAGCTAGAGACCAGACGCAAGCTATTTTTAGGCCACTGAGTGGAGATGAGACTAAGAAGTACTTGTCCTCAACAACCTGTACACCCAGAACAAGCTTGTTGAGGTATTACTAACCACCATAAAGAATAGTTGTGTAAGAACTTACCATAATCTTAGATGTCCTTCTCTTCCATGTTGCAGTATTCATAACTGTAGGGGAGGTTGCTGCTTATAGCACCAGACATCCGGCCAGTATACCAAAGTCTTAGGAACAGGGGTACACGTGACGTTGCATGTCAGGGCTATAAACCGATGTCTGCTATAAAAGTGATGTCTGCATGTACCCACTTCAGAAATGACAGCAGCATACAGTAGTACCCGAGAAGCAAAGAAAAGGAAGCTTCTCAGACCCATATATGCCACCATGTCAGAAGGAACAAATAGAGTTATGTGCCTGCTGCTGTGCCCTATTTGGATTGAGAGAAGGTAGGGAAATGCTACTCCAAATGGATAAACGCTAATAGGGGATCGGAGGGGGAATTGAATACTGCAACATGGAAGAGAAGGACATATAAGGTTATGGTAAGCCCTTATACAACTATTCTATGTCTTTCTATTCTCATGTTGCAGTATTCATAACTGTAGCGAGAGTACCAAAGCTTTAGTTATGAACCTGGGAGGTAGGTTGTGGGGCCTGGTCTATGAGACCCCGTAAAATTGATCTAGCAAACCTAGTTCTGGCTCTAGTGATTAAATCTAGATTGTAGTGCTTGGTAAAGGTATGGACTGAGGACCAGATTTCCGCTTCCTGTATGGAACCGTACTCCACCCCCCCCCCCAAAAAAAAAGGCTGCTGAAGAAGCAGCTGCCCTAGAAGAACGAGTTCTCACATTGGCAGTTGAAACTTTTTCCCATGAAAAGAATAAAAGGCAGAGATAGCTTTAGAAATCCATGATGATATAGACTGTTTAGTGACTACCTTCCCCAAGGCCCTTGGGTGAAAGGAGACAAACAGCTAGTCAGACTTTCTAATGGATTTGGTCTTGTCCAGGTAAAACCTAAGTTGTCTATTAATATCCAAGAATAAAACCTAAATTGTCTATGAACATCCAAGGAATGTAGAGTTTTTCAGAGGAATTTTGAGGTTGAGGGAAGAAAACACAAAGGTTAATGGCCTGATTCAAGGACAGCTCATTAACCACTTTAGGCATGAAAGAAGGATTAGTCCTGAGGGAGACCCTGTCCTTATGGAAGATGAGATAAGGAGGTGTAGCCATCAGGGCTTGAATTTCTGAGACCCTCCTGGCAGATGTGAGGGCTACTATCAGTACTGTTTTCTAAGTACATAGTCTCAGTGATGCTGAGTGAGCTGGTTCAAATGGAGGTAGTGTGAGCTGAGCTTTTCAAGGACAAAATTAAGGTCCCGTGAAGGGGGTATCGGATTATGAGGGGGTCTGAGATGCAGGACCCCTCTTAAGAATAGTTTTACCTCTAATCTGGATGCCAAAGGAGGTACCAAAGGGATACAGGCAGAAATGGCTGAAAAGTGTACCTTAACATAAGAGTAGTTCAGTCCTGAATGTAGAAGCTCACACAAGTTAGAAAGGACAATAGGTAGGAGAATAAGAACATGGTCCTGTTTTTTCTTTTGACACCACCTGGAGAATCTTTTCCATTTTGACACATTACTTCTGATACTAGGTTTCTTGGCTTCCTGAAGGACATGGAGTACATCCTCTGAATATAGGTGTCTGAATGGAATCAGATCTCTATCACCCATAGAGTGAGTCTGAGGTTGAGTACCTGAGCGTGTATGAGAGACCCCTTCTTATGTGAGTAGGTTGAATCGGTGGGGTAACCTGTGGTGATTGCCGTTGGCTAGTAGGTGAAGTAGGGGAAACCACTGCTGTCTTGGCCAAAAGGGATTCACTAGCAGGATTTTTTAGTTTGTCCCTCTGAATTTTCAGAAGGACTTTTTGAATCAGTGTGAAGGGGTGAAAAGGCATAATGATGCATCCCCGCCCATAAAAAAAGAAGGCATCCACCTTCCAAGCCTGTGGATGTGGATCCCTTGTGAAAAACAGAGGCACCTGCCTGTTCTGGGAGGAGGCAAACAGATCTGCCTGAGGAATACCCCACTTGTGAATAAGATCCAAAAACATCTAACTGTGAAGCATCCTTTCATGAGAGGGTGCAGGGGTTCTGCTGAGAGTGTCCTCCATCACATTCTCTGCAGAAGGAATGTACACTGCTTGCAGGTGAATGCATAGTTTTGCTGCTAGGGACCAAATCTGAATTGCCAAGCTGCAGAGTAGGAAGGACCTTGCCCCCCACTTGTTGATGTAACACAGGACAGTCATATTGTCTGTGACTACATTCAAGGTGCCTGGTAGGAACATTTGGTGGAATGTTTGCAATGCTAGGAGAAGAGCCCTCATCTCTTTGATACTGATGTGGTCACTTTGCCTGAGGGAGGACCACTCTCCCTGAACTTTGTTTTGTTTGTTGTGGTTTTGCAAAACTCCTCCCCAATCCAGGTCTGAAGCATCTGTGAAGATTTGTTGTAAGGGTGGAGGGATCTGCAAAGGTATACCCCGACTGAGGCCGATGGCTGGAATACACCATTCCAGTTCCTTTTTCAGGCATGGAAGGAGAAGTAGGGGAATATCCAGAGGGTGGGAATGTTGGTTCCACAGACTCTTCAGCACCCACTGGAACTTCCTCATATGCAGCCTTGCCAAGGGTAGCATGGGCATTCAAGTATGCCATGTGGCCTAGGACTCTCAGGAATTCCCTGTCTGATAAGATTTGGAGACAGAGAAGTGTTTGGAGGTAATGGGTGAGGGCTTCTATGTTCTGGTAAGGAATGAAGGCTGCCATCTGGTTGGTTTTTATCCTGCACCCTAAGAAAACCAGGTCTTGGGTAGGTGTCAGGGAAGACTTTTCCTGGTTCACAGTGAAACCTAAGTTTGCCAGGGTTTTGGACACCATGCATAGGTAATGGCAAAGGGTGTGGCAATCCTGGTGAAGTATCAACAGGTCATCCAGGAATGGGTATATATGAATGCCCTGCACTCTGCAGTGGGCGATAACTGGAGCTAGGCACTTTGAATACTCTGGGGGCTGTGGAGAGCCCAAATGGCAATGCAGAGAATTAAAAATACAAGGGACCCACTGAAAAGTGTAGGAATTTCCTGTAGCTGGGGTGAATGGGAATATGAAGGTAGGCATTCTTCATATCCAGGGATACCATGAAAGCTTGGTAGGTGATGAGGGGCAGGAGGTGATGCAAGGTGAGCATTTTGAAGGTAGGCACCTTGAGAAATAGATTGAGGACAGACAAATCCAGAATTGGTCTCCAAGGACCATCTTTTCTTGGGACCAAAAACATCCTGGAGTAAAAAAACATTGTTTGCCTTATCTAGAGGTGCTTTTCTATGGTGCCCTGAGCTAAGAGCAGATCCAGAATTGGGGGAAAGAGAAGAAGGTGACTTGTAGGGGTTTGGGGTAGCCCCTGAAAAGGAGGAAGTCTTCACCAAGTCAAAGTATCCTTTTTGAAAGATGGAGAGGACCCAAGCCTCTGAGGTAATCTGCCAGGAGGGTTGGGAAAGGGTGAGGTGGAGGGACAGGGGAGTGGAGGTGGGTAATTGGAATGAGTCACAGTGGAGGGGCTCTGTCCGGGTCAGGCTGCCTCCAAAAGGAAGTGGGAGTGGAAGAAGAAGATGGTCTAGCAGTTGAGTGTTTCCTAGACTGTCTCCGTCCCTTAGCCTGTGGGGCAGTAGACTGAGATGACTGCCTCCTAACAAAAGTGGTCCTTTGAGGATAGTTCCTATGATACCTAGGAATAGGGGAGACTAGTAAATATTTTAAATTTTATAACTCCCTGCCCTTTTCCTGTAGGGATTTAAGGAGCTCTGTAGAAGCTGTACCAAAAAGAGCCTTATTATCTAGTGGTGCATCCAGCAGTTTGGCTTGGACATCCATGGGAAGGGGCTGGAGCCTCACCCAGGAATATCTTCCCAAGACAAAACCTGAGGCTGCAAATTTGAAAGATGCCTCTTCCGCATCATATCTGCACGAGTGCCTAGTCACCTGGGAGGCAGAAGAGCGGAGATTTGCGACTTAGCAGGAGAGTCTGGCACATCTGGTATAAGTGCAGAGACTTTTAATAGGGTATGTAAAATAAATCTAGCCATGCGTGTTTGATAATTTAGGGCTCGGATGGCTAGAGTGGAAGAAGTATAGACTTTCTTCCCTAGTCTATCCATAAATCTGCTGTCCTTGCAGTGGGAAACAGAGAGGTGGAAGGCAGCTGTCTGGATGATTTATCTGCTGACACTGCTATGACACCAGGGTCTGCAGGGAGGGTTCTTGAACAAGAACCGGGTATCCCGAGGAAATTTATAAAACCTATCAGGACATTTGGAAGCTGGGGGCCGTGAATCAGGGGCCAGGCATGCAGCCAGAAAGGCATCATGAAAGGGTGGGAGCAGGGGAGGGACTGCAGGTCTTCCTGCAGTAATTCAAAGCATCTCTTTTTAGTTTCTGAATCATCTGAGGCCTGCCATTTGAAATGTTTTCTCATAAGAGAAATTGTGTCCCCAAAAGAGAATTCTTCCCTTGGAGATTCAGGACCAATAGTGTCCTCCTCCTCAGGGGTAATGAAGTTCTTGAGGCATTCAGTCTGGGAACAATAAGCAAGTGATTCATCAGAGGAAGGGAGTTCTTCCTTTGAATCCTCCAGGGCCTGCACAGGTGTAGAGGCTGGTTGTGGCACCTGAGACTGGAGGGCCTGGAAGGCTTTGAAAAGATTTTGGGAAAAGACTTCCCATCCAGGAGCTGGTTCTGCTTCTCTATGTTTTAATTTCTGTTTCCTCTTTAGAGAAGTAGAAGGATGCGTTGGTTTAGAAGCCGATGCCTGGGTGGATGGTAGGCCCCTCCGACCCCACGAGCCAAGGTTCCCTATCGCCATCAAGAGCTGATGGTTGATCAACCTCCGTGGACATACTCTGTGTTTCCGCCGAGCCAGCTTCCACAATGGCTCCTGCTTCTAGCTGTGAAACGGATGTCTGATGGGACCCTGGGCTAACATCTGCCTCGAGAGTCTCACTGGACTCCTGAGGTGCAGCGTGGGCGTCAGGCCTAAATTTCTTGGCCTTCTTCCGAGGCGGCTCGTCGGAGGTACCTGTCTCATCCTCCATGCCTAACACTAGACACTGGAGTCTCTGGTTTTCTAAGTAAAGTTTTAAGGCAGCCAGATGGCTGCATAGCATTTTTGGTACAAAAGACTTGCAGATGTCGCAAGACATATGGTGGTGGCATTCACCTAAACAGAATAAGCACTTATCATGCATGTCCGCATGTGGAGTGGTCTTCCACAAGCACACTTTCCCTTCCTAGATGACATGTACATTTGAAAAGCTATAAGAAAGGTAACAAAAAACCCAAAGGGGTACTTATCTGTAGCGGATGGCTGAAACAAACGAGTGAACTGATTCCCGGAGCTGGCAATCAGAGGTCTGTAGATCACTACGGCAGAAAAGTTCAGAAGTGGATATGTGCAACATTGGTTTATGGCTCTGACATGCAACGTTGCATGTACCCCTGTTCCTATGACTTTGGTATACTGGCCAGATGTCCGGTGCTGCAGGCTACAACACTACAACATGAGAATAGAAGGACATCACCGCACTCTCAAGGAGAACAGCTCCCACCGGAACACAAGCAGAATGGTTCACAGTAACTCCCAACCCCTCATTTAGAACCCTGAAAATCAATGTGATTGGCCAACCATCGATGCAATAAAGCTTACTCCCTAGGAAAAGGGAAGGATGATACTGACCAGGCCCTGGAGCAAGTTCCCATAGCCCAAAATGGAGCAATAGCAATTCATGTCCACCTCTATATCCAAGGTCTAACTACCTTCCTGAAGTCAGCAATATACAAAAACATAAAAAAGCAAGGAACAGGAACCACAGAAGGAAGGACACAAACTACATAAACCTCCCCTTCAGACACACTGGTTCAGCAGGAAGACAGAAAGAATCACTTCCCCAAGGTCAAAGATGGTTAGAGATGAGGTGGCCCATCCATGAAGATGCATCCTGAACAGATTTGCAAGGATCGACTTCAGCCGAAACTATGACACACAGAGGTCAGCCACATAATCAAAACATAGAACGAGCACATCAGTTGGATCCCCAACCCATAACTTGAGAATACTGAAAGAAGGAAAAGAAATTTGGGGGAGGGGGGAAACGAAGAACCCATTCCCCTCCACAGACAGCCAAGAAAAATAGCCCTCCACTGAGGTGAAAATGGGAAACAAGACTGTCAAAGCCAACGGCTCCATGTTCTGTAAAAGTCAAAGTCCTAGCAGGGCTTCATCAATCTAACCTCATACCAGTAGCACATCTCCCTAAAATAAGGTGAAGGGAGCTGAAGAAGGCAGGAAGGTTTTAAACTCAAACTGGCTCTGATAAACATGGGAAGCAGTCCATATTTAGTTCAAAATGTTAAAGGACAGCAGCATTTGGACAAATGATTTCTTGGTAGTGGTTTTCCTGGCCTCCTGCAACCCCCTAAGCATGTCCTCAAGAAAAAAAAAGGGGGTCTAAAAGGGATCAAAACCTTGTCAGTCAGTTCAACAGTGGACAATAACTTGTGGTAATTGCCCCCTAGCTAAGTGAAGTGGGAACCAATGTTGTCTAGGCCAACAGAGAGTCATCAGCAAGCTTTTGGGCTGAGTCTTGCTTGATCTTGAGCAGGACCCTAAGAATCAGTGAAAGAGGAGGGATGGTGTAGAGAAACATCCCCTTCCAAGAATACGACAGTGTGTCCACCTTCCAAGCCAGAGGACTTGGGACTCTGGCACAGAAACAAGAAGTTGTCTGTTCAAATGGGAGGCAAAAAAGATCTACCTGTGGAGTACCCCACTGATGGACACTGTCCAGAAATATATCTCTGTGAAGTATCAGTTTGTGAGCTTGTGTATTGGACCTGCTCAGAGAGTCTGCCATTATATGTTGCTCTGAAGAAATGTAGACAGCCTGAAGAGTTACTCGATATTGGACAGCTAGATCCCAGACTTGAAGAGCAAGTCTGCAAAGAAAGTAGGAACATCTCCATTCTTGCTTGTTGATACACTGCATCACTGTGCTAGTCTGTGAAGACTTTGAAAGGCCCTGGAAGAAAGAGGGAATTAAAAGCCCCAACAGCTAAAAGGAGAGCTCCCATTTCCTTTGTGCTGATGTGATCTCACCTCTGATGGGGAGGACAGAGACCCTGGGCCTTGAGGGAACAGAAGGAGGTGTCCCACCCCTGTCTGAGGCATCTGAAAAAAGTTCCTGAGATGGGACTGGAGGTTGAAAAAGAAGTCCTGTATTGCGAGAAAGCTGAGGAATCCACCACTGAAGCTCAAGTTTGAGACGTGGAAGGAAAGGAACTAGGAAATCCAGTGGATGACAGTGTTGAAGCCACGATGACTTCAGGAACCACTGTAGTTTTCGCATATGGAGTCGGGCTAGACGAAGCATGGGAATGGTGGAGGCCATGAATCCTAGAACCCCGAGAAAACCCATGGCTGTGACTGAAGCCAGAGGAGGAAGAGATTGAAAAAAATGTGATCAGAGAGACAGCCTTAGATGGAAGCAGTGATGCCAGCATGGGAATGGTCTGGATCCTGCAACCGTGAAAAAAATGATCCTGAGAAGGAAAAAGGACTGATTTTTGAAAGTTTATGGTAAACCCCAGGCTTTGTAACAAACAATAAACTGGAAGTGCTGAAGCAGGACCTTGAGGAATAAAGTCTGAATGAGCAGGTCATTCAGATAAGGAAAGATTTGAACTCCTCTCATTCTGCAAAAGGCAATGACAACAGCAAGGCAATTTGGTGAATAACCTTGGGTCAAGTAGAAATACCAAAGGAAAAAGCAGAGAACTGAAAATGCAAGAAAGGAACAGAGAAATGTAAATACTTCCTGAACAGGGGATGAATGAGGATGTGAAGACAGGCATCCTTGAGGACCAGGGATACTAAGAAAGCTTGGGAAAGAGGGAACACGGTTTGAAGGGATAACATCCAAAAGGAAGTGACCTTTAGAAAAGTGTTGAGTTGAGAAAGATCTGGAATGGGTCTCCATGTGGCTTCCTTCCTGGGAACTAGAAACATCTTGGAATAAAACCCTTTCCCTTCCTGGGCAGGGGGCAAAACTTGAATGGGGTCCCTGAAGCAGCTCTGGAAAGAAAGGAAGCTGTTTCTTAGGAGGTCGAGGGATGTCTAGAAAAGGAGGAAGGGATTTGTTCACCATGAAATATCCCTGGCATATGATGGACAGAACCCAAGAGCCTCGAGTGACCCTTAACTGGGAAGGGATGTGGAAAGACAAGGGGGATAGGAAACCTTGCCCAGGGAAATGGGAAGCAAATTGTCAGATGCAACCCGGTTTGTCTTGAAAAGGAAGCTTCTGAAAAGCAGGAGTCTGAGTAGATGTAGCAGGAGGTACATACCTAGAACCTTTCTTACCTTTAGAAGGAGGGCGAGGTTGTATGCATAACAAAAGCAGATTTGGATGGATAATTCCTCTGTAATTTTGGAACAGGAGACACAAAAATATGTTTCAATTCCTGCAAGGGCTTGACTTTATCCTGAAGGGACTTAAAAAGCTGAGCAGCAGCAGCAGCAGAACCAAAATGGTTCTTACTATCAAGAGGAGCATCCATCAATTTAGTCTTATCATCAGGTAAGGGCTGGAGAGGAAGCCAAGAATAACATCTCAAAACAGAACCAAAGGCTGCAGCCCTACAGGAAGTATCAGCTACATCATAACTACACTAAGAGTGGCCAGCCACTTGAGAGGTAGAACCCAATAAAGAAAGGGCAGAGGCCTTCCTGTCTGAACCAGGGAAGTCAAAGACAGCCTAAGAAGAAGGGCTAACAAACATTTGGTCTTATGAGTCTGGTAATTAATATCCTGAAAAGCCAGGGTGGCAGCAGTATATACACTTTTTGCCTAAATGTTCCACAGCTCTACTGTCCTTGTCTGATGGAAGTAGTCTAGTAGATGGCAAATGTTTAGGTTTGTCAGAAGAGAGAGACACTACAGACGAATCAGCAGAAGGACATTTGTACAAAAACTTACAATCTATCAGGATTTTTAGGGGCTGGAGGATAAGAGCCAGGGGCTACAGAAGCTGTTGAAAAGTTGTCTAAAAGGGCAGCCAAGACTGGAGGTACAGCAAATGGTTTAGAAGACTCCATCTGCAGGAGTTTATACCATCTCTTTTGAATATCAGAAACCTGAGAACAGTCCCATTTGAAATATTCCTCATCCGAGAAATGGTGTCCCCAAAACAGAGTTCTTCTAAGGGAGAGTCTGGATTAATAGAATCTTCCTCCTCAGATCCATAATCCAGGGGAGAAGGGATTTGAGAAGAATGCCAAAGACTCTTCCCCAGAATCTAAATCCTCTTCAGAGGTCTCTGCTCTCTGGGCCTCTTAAGGGGAGTAGATGACCAAGGAAGAGCAGGCACAGAAACTCCTTGAGGAGGCTTTAAGGCCATTAAGGCGTTAAACAACCCCTGGATAAAATCCTGCCATTCACGTTGGGGATCTTTAGTAGCAGGGGAAATATGCTTGTTTTTATTTCCAAGGAATGTCCGCCTAAAAGACCTAGGAGGTTCACACCCACCCTTGCTGACACTTAATCAATGTAGTAGGAATCGCCTCCTGAACTATGATTTGTGGTGTCCTCCTCGGTGTTTCAGAAATAATCAGCCAGGTGTCCCTTTCAACATCCACAGCAGACATTTGCAGAGCCTTCAAGGACTTTCAAAAAGTCAGATCCATACCAGCCTCTGACAGGATAATGGCAGAGGAATCTGAGACAACTGGGCAATCCTCTGGGCATTCATCAGCCTCAAAAGAGACAATAAGGGTGGGGGAACAGCAACTGAATCACACCCAAGTTTTATTTTGGCAGGCAGCTGTCCTTCAGGATGGGAAGACTCTACCATAGCACCATGCCAAATAATTTAAGGTGTTGCTTCTCTAGGTAAATCAACAAGGAGGACAGATGACTATGTAGTGTCTTAAGGAAAAACATTTGGCAGCTAGACCACTTGAGTATGGTTGTGAGAAGCACCCAAAGAGAAGAGGCACTGCTTGTGAGGAACTTTATGGGGAATCTTCCTCCCACACTGACATTTTCCCTTTCTGAATGAAATGTAAACACACAAAAGTACAAATAAGTAAGAAACCCGCTCGGTAACCAGTACAGAAGGAGCATTCAGACCAATTAGCAGTGATGGTGTTTGGACTGGTGGCAAGGAAATTCTGAGGTATGTATGTCCGTATTTCACCTTTATGCCTTATGCTCTGTGTGGGGAGCATACATTTGACATACATTTATCAATTCTCAAGTCTCTGGTATACTGACCGGACATAGGGTAAAGGAGGAAAGGGACCCAGGGACGAATTGTGGACCGCAGCATCTCTCAGTGACTGACCCTGTGGAGAGAACAGGGCAAAATACCTGCTGCATTTGATGCTGAGATAGAAGGCAAAAAGGCCGCAACAAGTCTGGCCCCAGCAACTGAAGATCAAGTGTGTCACTGTAGTATTGTGGGACCATTCATGACGCAGCAGGAGAGTTCTGCTCTATTTGTCTGCTAACATAATGGTTAGCCTTGGGATGTACATTGCTAGCAGAAAGTGGTCTAAAGACATCACCCACTGCCAAATTCTCATGGCCTCTCAACACAAGAGGATAAGAACTTGTTCCCCCCTTGCTTGTTGAGGTACCACACCACGCCATGTTGTCCATCTTTATGGAAACCACAACCTTGGGGAGGAGGTCCTGGAATGCCTGCAGTGCTAAGAGGACTGCCCTCAGCTCCAAGACATTGATATGAAATTTAATCCCTAGGGACGGCCATGAACCTTGGACCATTCTGCCTTCGAAGTGCCACTCCCCAGAAGGGAGGCATCCATGGTTACTACTGCTACCAGTGAATCTGATTGGAAAGAACACCCCTTGGTTACTACTGGAGACATTACCCACCAAGCAATCTGTTGTCTGCACACTTGAGTAATTCGAATCTTTGCATGCACAGGATGAATGGACAGAGACCACTATACTGCTAAAGTTCTTTGCAATTATCTGACTCAAGGAACCATCAGAACTGCAGATGCCATTAGGCCTAAAAGACACAGCCATGCCTCTCAACTTATTAGAGCAAAACATCTGGACAAAGACACAAATAAAGTGGGACAAAAGCCCAAAAATAGGGACAATTTTTAAATATTCACCTTACAAACTTAGAAAGTTGATAGAACATGTTTGGCATTGGAGTGACTTTTCTGAAGGGTATGAAGTCTGAAACTCAAATATCCAACATTTTCTAACTTCAATCTTTAATGATTTGCCACTAATTTGCCAGAAAACCACAAATTTATGAAAAATAGGCCAAAATATGAGGCAAAAATCTTAACATTCTGAGAAAATCTGTACAGTTGAGAGGTATGTGCAGAACGAATATTTCTGGTGGTGATGGGTGATGTAGGATTTGTACGGCTGTGAGGTTAAGTAAACATTGGGTAGGGGGAAGGCTGACTATCTGAAGGTATCTAGGTGGCACCCTATAAACTCTATATTCTGGGTTGGAGTCAGGCAACACTTTGGTAGATTCTCAGTAATCCATAAGTCCAATGACAATGGGAACACCTGGGCCAGGTGATACAGCAGTAGATGGTCAGAGGTAGCAGTAAGGAGCCAATCGTCAAGATATGGGAAAACTTGGATCTCCAGCAGATGCAGGTGTGCTGCTACCAACTGCCACGACCTTGGTGAACACATTGGGGGCTGTGGTGAGACTGAAAGGCAGTGCTTGGAATTGACAGTGACTGGTTCTCAGCCTGAAGCAGAGGAATCTCCTGGAGTACTTTGCTATCTTGATACGGCAGTAAGCATCCTGGAGATCTATGAAGCACATCCATTAGTCCTTCCTCAGCAGAGGTAAAATAAAGTGAATTAGGACTATCTGTAATTTTTGTAAGTTTCACAAACTGGTCTTGGTGACCAGAGATTTAAAATAGGTCTGCGGTCCCGTTTTTTTTTTTGTATTAAAAAAAAAAACTTGAATATGCTCTGTATCCTAATTGGCCTTTGAGGACCAAATGGATGACTCATTTTTTCTAGCAGCTTTGAAATTTCTATGGCTGTTAAATCCCACTGACTGGGTGGAACATCAGGGACTTTTTTTTTCCTGAGGTGGAAGGAAAAGGGGAACTGAGTAGCCTCTGGAAATTATCTTTAGCACCCAAGAATCTGAAGTTATGTTGTGCAGACTTAAGGATGCTAAGCTAGGCATGCCCTGACTGCCTCCAGAGTGCAGCACTTGACAATTGTTCAGGAGAGCTAAAAGGTTTCTCCAAAAAAAGGACCACGAAAGTCCTGGTTATGCCTGTGCTTGCCGCTCTGACTGTTACAACAGCTGCTCTGGAGAGCAACTGCATGGCCACATTCGAGGTGGACTGTATGACAGAAAGCTGGGAGTCCACTATTTTCTGGACATCTGTAGGCAACATCCTCAAGAGGAGCTTGATGATTTCTTTGGTCAAGTATCTCTGGAATCTGGTTAGGTGAGTCAAATAATTCAGTAATCTGAGGGCTAAAGTTGCTAATGCATAGGGTCGCTTCTCAAATTCGTCCATAACCCTGGATTCTCTGTTTGGGGGTGAATTAGTAGCTGCTGTTACCACCATAGCATCTATCGGTGGACCCTTGTTCCAGTGTTTCCTGTCCTCAGGAGCAGCTAAGATGCAATTCGCTTCTTTAGGGACTGGTTCCACTACATCAAGGTCCTTCCATACCCAATGAGTTAAAAAGTCAGTCAGGGGATCAATAGGTGGCACCAGAAAGGACAACGTTGAGCTAGAACCAAAGGCTTCCAAGCACACTGACTGTTTAGGCAAAGGGTCTTGGGATAACCAAGTATATCTGTAGGAGGAGGAGTTAGTTGTGATCCAGAAAAGGACACAGCACACTCATACCCCTCAAGTGTACCTCATTACGAGGAACATTCCTCATTTTGGGTCTTAAAAAGACCATGTTCCTCAAAGTTCCACACTGAAATGGTCTGTCACACATTCAGTGCTGTGAATTTTTTTAACTGATATCCACAGGTAAATAGTGCTGAATCATACTAATTCATCAAAAGAAGTTTTTAAAAGTATAAATAACACATTTTAACCATTCTGTGAGTTTCCTAGTTGAATTGGTTAGTAAGCGGTTAGTAAGTGTTCCACATTTGGCCCATTTGTTCCACATTATGAGGGCTAGTGTTCCACACTTTGGAGATGGAAGGTTGAGAGATATGAATGCACTTAGGAGAGTTCTTTCACACATCTGATGACTTCAGGCAGCAAATGAGATCTGGGTAACTAAGGTGGGAGTACATGGAGATATGGGTAGGAGCATCAGAGCTGCAGCTTCGAAGGAGCTTCAAAGTCAGTGGCCAATAGGCAAGTTTGGATCAATTCTTTATAAGCTGTGTACAATAAATTATACATACTTCTGCCTGCTTGGAGAGAAAAAAATCATCAGTTAACGGGCACTACAGTTTAATTTAGGAGTTAACAGCTTCTCACTAGAGCCACCTGTGTGGTACTGCTGCTTTTCTTTGGGATAATAGCCAGTGAATACTGCATCAACAGCTATGGAATGCCACCATTACCACATGAAGGACAGTTAAGCAGCAAGTGGCAGAAGAAAACATATGGAGAAGCACTTTCTCAGACAGAGAATGGTTACAGACTGCTTCAGTCTTCCACTCTTCTGTATAAGCTGACATTTACGCTGGTGAAGTATGGTGCTGATGTACACTATATGGCACAGATGGTGTGGGTGGCTTTTTATTTTGTTAATGTGAAACACTTTTTTTCTATCAATTTTTATTCATTTGCTGGTGTTGCTACTGTAGTTTCCAATAAGAACA
This sequence comes from Protopterus annectens, assembly GCF_019279795.1. Taxonomy (NCBI): domain Eukaryota; kingdom Metazoa; phylum Chordata; order Ceratodontiformes; family Protopteridae; genus Protopterus; species Protopterus annectens. The sequence goes on from NC_056735.1 coordinate 1,172,664,506, forward strand.
CCTGTTGGATTATTTTTATTGAAAAATAGTTTTTTTGGTCAGGATTGTTTTTTTTTTTTAAGTCAGGTAACACAGGAAGCTTAAATCTGCCAAGCCACACCCCTGGTAGTGAGGTAGGCATCACATCACCATTGAAAACCAATACCCTCTACCCTGACAAGTATGGTGGGGGCTGGCACAATGGTTAAGGTGTTTACTTCACAACCACAAGGTATAGGGTCTGATTCTCACATTTGGTCACTGGTTGGTTATTTGCTAGGTGTGTAATGAACTGCAGACTGACTGCCTAATATTTACTTATGAACCTCTAGGAATTCAAAAGGTGGTATTTGGCTTAATGGTCAAGATATTTACCTCACAGACACAGGGTTTGATTCTCGCCATTGAATGAAATAGGCTAGGCTTAAAAATGGCCCACAAAGGCAGCTAGCCTAGTACTTACCTATGAACTAAGTGATCCTACACACAACTTGAGGCTTAGCACCACTAGTTTGGGATTCTAAACCTAAATCTCCAGCGCTTTCAGCACATCCCCACTTGGACTGGAGCACTGGCAGGCTGGAAACAACTATTCCCTCTATCATCCCTGAAGGGGTGAGCTGATCTTGCAACTCACTCTCTTCCCTCCCATACCGGACCCTTCCTACACATGAAATGTTAATCAAACTTGATTCATCTGAGTTACAGGAAAGGCTTCATCTCTCCATAGCAATGAGATGGGTTCATGCTTCAACTTTATAACACACACTAACCTTTTAATACTATCGTAAGAGACACGATTTAAAGTAAGGCCCTGAAGGTTTATCTGAGTAAAACATGCATGGACCCATATCTTTTCTCTGCTCCTAAAACATATCAGTCCACGAGTAAGAAAAAAATAATATACAGAGATGTTATATGGGGCAGTTGAGTTATTTGTTCCAACTCTATCTGCTTTGCAATAACAGAAGAGACTACTGTAAAAAATTTCACAAACATGCCAAGTCTACAACGTTAAAATGAAGGGAGAAATGAAAGCAGAAAAACACACTCTACAATGGTTTGAATATAGACCCTGTTGTCTGCACAATACAGGCACACAATCTCAAAATTAGTCAGACACGCAACAAAATTATTCCCATTTTCTCAGCTGCAGTCATTCAGTCTTGACAAAGCTCTATAACTTGAACCTATTTATTTCTACATTAGCTCCTGGAGAAATTCAGGACAAAATTCATATAAAAGGTAGCACATTACAAAACAGTACTCCTATCATACCTTCCAATCTCTCCAGTTGTTAGAATCAGTGTGTCCTTCAATTCACTGTTTTTTGTCATTTTTGCATTTGTGTATGCTTCTTTCAGCCTTGAGATCAAAAGCTAAAAAAATGAAATAATAAAAATGCACATTATTAAACATTTGTCTGAATCATTACGCCAGTTCTCTGCTTTACATGCATTTAATCACATCTGCTCCACAGTAATTTGGTGACATTATGCAACATTGGGCTATGGGTTTTGTGTGGGCAAATGATAGCCAGCAGAAAAAAAAAATGGTGTCATGTCCAGTAACACTACCTTTGTTAACCACAGAATTCTGAACTACATTAGTAAAATGCTTATGAAATCTAGTGCCATTAATCATTTAATTAAAAAAATGCTTGGAAGTGTGTGTGATTGTGTGTGAGTGACACACTACTCGCTCAAACATTCTCTTCTCACGGCACACAGGATATTTTATCACTTCAACCCAGAAACAGCAGCCTGGCAGCAGTCAACATTCATTTAGAAATACAGGTAGGTGGAAGCTAAGTGTTACAGGGAAGGAATGCAGGATTCTAAAATATTTACTGCATATATACAAATCTGAAATACAGTACTGTGACTTTTTTATTTAACTCTTCTTTTTGGATGGAGGTCGAGCACAGCTTTTAAAAAACAGAAAGCTGACAGGGAAGAGCCTACCAGACCTAGGCTAGACTAGACTATCTGGATGCACTTTTCTGAATATCTGCCCAAGTGGCAGAAAGTAATACCATATCTTGTCTTACCTTGTGACACTTCAGTGCCAAATAACAATGGATCCCCAACACAAAAAGGTGAAGTTCATTCTTCATAGACAACAACAGCAGTAGCAACATCTAAAAATTAAAATTATGTACTCACAATAACCATGCATTTGTCATCCATTTTCATTCTTCCTCAACATATGGGTTACAGATCTGACCTCAGATCCAACTTGGCTGCATTCTATAGACTTTGGATCCAACTCTCAAACTCTTCCCTCTACCCATAGTACCCTAGACCATCCCCAGTACTTCAGATTGAGTTTGCTGCCTTAAAAATCTACATACATAAGAGTAGAAGAGAAGAAAAAATAAACCAGGGCTCAAACCTGAAAGGACCATCAGGTCACTTCTGAATATGATACGAAGGGAGAAGGAGGGAGGGGAGTTAAGGAAGAAAGCAAATGGTCAACACAGATGCATAGTTATGGCGAGTACATAACTTTAATACATGTTGTCCTTTTCATTCTTCCTCAACGTATGGGACAGAGTTTCTCCAGCTATGTAGATCTTGGGTTGCCCCCACAGAAGGATATTCTGGAGAACTGCTGAACCTAAAGCAGCTCTGCTTCTGGAAATTAAGTCCAATTTGTAATGAGTAATAAAAGTATGGGCATTAGACCAGCTGGCTGCTGCACAAATATCAAAAGATGTTCTAAACCAGAAGGCAGGTGAGGTGGTCATGGATCTGGCTGAATGAGCCTTTGGTGGTTTTGGCAGGGGGAGACCTTGCTGGGAATATATCCAGGAAATGCAATTAATTATCCATTTGGCCAGTGTAACTTTAGAAATTGGAGAACCTAGCCAACTAGCTGAAAGAGAGACAAACAGCTGGTCAGTTTTTCTGAAATCTTTTGTTCTGTGTAAATGGAAACATAGTTGTCTATGCACATCTAAAAGATGTGGCATATGCTCTCCCTTGTTTGAGAATTTTGGAAAGAAGACTGGGAAATGAATGGTTTGATTTATATTTGACTCAGAAGCCACTTTTTGTAGGAAAGAAGGACTGATTTGCAAGGTAACCCTGTCTTTATGAAAAACAATGTAAGGGGTTTTCGATGAAAGAGCCTGGAGTTCAGAAATCCTTTTAGCAGATGTAATAGCAACTAAAAAGGCTGTTCTCCAAGATAGTAATCTTAAATCAGTTTCTGTTGAAGGTTCAAAAGGTTGTTGAATTAAGCTTTGAAGTACTACTGTTAAACCTCAGGGCGGTGACTGACCTTTCACTGGGGTCTGAGCAAAAAAATGTCTTTAAAAGCCTTACACAACTTGGAAACAGCCAAGCAAGAAGCATGGTCTCCTGAGGAAAATTTAATATGGCTGCCGGTTGTACTTTGTGGAAAAAATAGCACATTCTTTAAAAAAAGAGAAGCTGAAAACTCCAGTACAGAAGAAACAGGGGCAGTAAAAGGATCAGTGTTATTTTTTCAGGGCTCAAATTGAGAATCTTTTCCAGTTTACTAGTGTGACTCCTCTTAGTGGCCTCCTCCTGTGAGGACAAAAGTATATTACGAACCGCAGAAGAAAATCTGGGCTGTCTAGCTATTAATGGAACTGGAGAAACCATGAGGTTAGTTTGATGGCAGGGATACTGTGATGTTAGTTTGAGGGCTGGGATACTGTGATGTTTTATCCCCGAAGGATATGAAAGAAGGTCTGGACTAGAGTCCAGTAAACAAGGAGGTGGCCAAAGGAAGGGGAACCAGACCTGGTGAGGCCAAAATGGGGCAATGAGGATAACAGAGCTCGTCAACCGACTGGCTTTCTGTAAGAATTTTAGAATCAAAGATACTGGGGGATAGGCATAAAGGAGACTGGAGGGCCACATGTGGACTAAAGCATCTCTCGGTGACTCCCCCTTGGGGAGGGTCAGGGCAAAGTACCAGCTGCATTTGTTGTTGTGAGGAGAAGCAAAAAGATTGCAGCAAGGTTGACCTCAATGACAGAAAATTTTCTCTGCCCCTGATTGAGAGATCACTTGTGAGACATCAGAATGGACCTACCGAGTTTGTCCACTAGTATGATAGATTTCCCCAAAATGTGCATTGCTACTAGAAAATAGTCTGAGGAGATCTTCCACTGTCACATTCTCTTAGCTTCTCAGCACAAGGGGTAAGATCAAGTTCCCCCTTTTTGTTGTTGTACCAGACCACAGACATGTCAGTTTGGATAGCAATGATCTCTACAGGGAGAACATCTTAAAATGCCTGCAATGCTAGTAGGACTTGCTCTCATCTCCAGGACAGTGATATGCAAACTGGTCACTTGGGGAGACCACATGCTTTGTATAGTCTTTCTCAAGAAATGTTCCCCCCAGCTGGGAGGTGTCCATGGTCACTGTGACTACTGGGGGGAGACAGAACGAAGGGGCGAGCTATGTAAATGTCATCCGACTGGATCCACCAGCAAATATGTTTTTTGCATACTGGACTAAGAAGGATAGGGACTGTCAAAGAACAGTCTACGGAAGAACATGCATATAGTAAAGTGCTAATGGGACTAATGCTACAGATACCACCATGGAACCTATGGCCTGAATGAGAAGTCTTACACGAAGAGTAGGATGAGAAAAAATTTGATTAACCTGGGACCTGAATGTGCATAAACGATGAGCAGATAAAGAAGCAATCTGGCTTATTGTGTTTAGATGAGCACCAATGAACTCCAGACTCTGTACCAGTAGCAGTTTGGATTGAATCTAATGCCTAGTGATTGGCAAATTTGGAGCAAACAGTCCCTGGACTGTTCCAGGAAATGCATGGTTGGGAAGGTAAGGAGCCAGTCATCTAGGTATGAAAACACTCGGAATCCTTGTAGTCTCAGGTGAGCAGCTACCACTGCCATATAGTTGGTAAACACCTTGGGGGTTGTGTTGAGTCCAAAAGGCAGAGCACTGAACTGATACTGACTGTCTCCCAACAGAAAAGAGCAAGTGTCTTTGGGAGCGTCTTGTTTATTTTGATGTGACAGTATGCAGCCTGAAGATCAGTTCAGTACATCCAATCATCCTTATGTGAAAGAGGTATGGACTGAACCGTGACCTTTCAGGGCTTTGATTTCCTCACATATTGGTTCAGACTGCTTAGATCCAAAATTGGTCACAGGCCCACTGTTGTTCTTGGCACTAAAGAGAACATCAAGTAAGATCAAAGTCCTCTCTGGTCTGGAAGGACCTCCTGGATGGCTTTTGTCCAGCAGTTTCTGAATTTCTTGAGCTGTAGCTTCTCTCTGACTTGGTGGAACGTTGGGAAGCTTTCTTCCTTTGGAAGTAGACATTTGGAAAAATGGTATAAAGTAACCTCTGGATATTATTTTTAGCACCCAAGCATCTTTGGTTATAGCAGCCCAGGCATCTGGGTACAAGGACAAACATCCCCTGACTGCCTCCAGATGCAAGCAGTCAGGAGCCCTTCAGAAGCACTGAAAGGTTCTGTCCAGAAAGGAATCTTGGAAACCCTGATTTTGTAGGCATCTTCTGCTGCGAGGACAGCGTCTTCCAATTGAACTTCCTCTTCTGCAGGAATTGTCTCAGCGTGAATCTTGGAAAGAACCCTGGGATTTACAAAAAGTACAGTTGTGTAAATTCTTACCATAACAGTAGATGTCCTTCTCTGCACTGCTGCAATATTCTTTACAACAGGGATCCCCTGCAGACAGCAGCCCAACATCCAGCCAGTATAACAAAGCCTTTTGGGGTTAAGGATACTCCATAAATCACATGTATGCACACGGTGTAAGGCATTAAGGTGACGTCCAGATGTACCATCCTCAGAAATGAAAAGCCCCAGTAGGAACAACAGTTCAAGGATATAAATAGGTAATAAGCACATGCAAAAGGAAAAAGGACCAGGGTGAAGAGAGAGGGACTGAATACTACAACACTGAAGAGGACATCTATCATTATGGTAAGATTTTACACAACTGTACTATGTCCTTCCATATCACAGTTGCAGTATTATTTACAATACAGAAAATGCAAAAGCTCAGGAAGACGACTGTGAGGAAGAAGGACAAGCAGAGCCCTCTAGGAAACCATGGAGAATGACCCTGGCAAAGCCAGTTCCGGCCCTAAAAATCACATCCAACTTGCAGTGCTTAGTAAAGGTATGCAGAGAAGTCCAGGTTGCTGCCTCAAGAATAGAAATAGTATCCAAATCCTTGAAAAAAAGCACCAGTGGAATGAGCCTTAACATAAGAAAGAAGGCTATTCCCATTGAAAAGAATAGCAAAAAGAAATGGCTTTCGATATCCAAGAAGAAATGGTTTGCTTGGAAACAGCCAAACCTAAGGATCAATGTTGCTCGTCTGGTCAGGATAAAACAGACGAACACTTGTGGGTTCAGTTTAAGCAGCTTTACAACACACAAACACATCAGAAATGAGACTAGGTAACAAACTTAAATAAACGTATAAACAGACTGACTACCACGTTCATACATGTTAACACACTGACTGTTCTCTCAAAATGGCACTGCTGCCTGCACGTGCCCGCTATTTATATGCTAATGCCTACATCTGGAAATGCTTCTTAAAGCTACATACACATGCTCTGTTCTACAACTTAGGATGAAAAGAAACAAAAAGCTGTTCAGATTTATGAAAGGATTTAGTTTTAACCAAATAATATTTGAGTTGTGTATGTAAATCCAAGGTGTGCACAACCTTCTCACTAGCAAACTGCGGAGAGGGGAATAAAGTGGGTAAATGAATAGACTGAGACAACTCATTAACCACCTTTAGCGTAAAAGAAGGATTAGTACGAAAGGGCACCCTGTCCTTATGGAAAACTAAAAAATAAGGAACAGCCATAAGGGCTTGTAGCTCAGACACCCATCTCATAGAAGTGCCAAAAGAAGAACAGTCTTCCAAGAACAGCACCGTAAGGAAGTTAAGTAGCAGGCTCAAAAGGAGGCAGAGTCAAATTTTCTAAACAAAATTAAGGTCACAGGAAAGAGGGACAGGCTTACACGGAGGCCTAATGTGCTATAAGAGACCATTTGGCCTCAAATCTAGAGGCTAAAGGGGGAGTCAAAGGCAGACAAGCAGAGATAGCTGATAGGTGGGCCTTAATAGAAGAATATGCCAGTCTAGTATTGAGCAATTCACACAAATAAGTTATATCCACAGTATGTGGATTCAGGTTACAAAAAAGACACCAAAAAGAAAATGTATTCCAGTAGGATAAGCAAGATTTCCTAGTAGTGGGTTTTCTAGCCTCCTGCAGGACCCAAAGCATGTCCTCAGAAAAAAAGTGTCTGTAGGGGATTAAAACCCCATCACCCACTATGTCAGATGAAGAGTGGACAGGTGGGGATGGATGAGAGTTCCCTTGTCTTGTATGAGTAGGTCCACCCTGTGAGGTAACTTGTGATGATTGCCGTTGGCAAGATGCAGAAGAAGAAGGAACCGATGCTGTTGAGCCAAAAAGGGAGTCACTAACAAGATTTTGGGGGCATCCTGTCTCATCTTGAACAGGACTTTTGGAATGAGACGAAGGGGAGGGAAGGCATAAGGAAACATCCTCTTTAAGAACAAGACAGGGCATCCAACTTCAAGGCCAGAGGGCATGGGACTCTAGTGCAAAATAGAGGAAGTTGTCTGTTCAGAAGGGAGGCAAATAGATTAACTTGAGGAGTACCCCACTACCGGACAATGTCCAGAAACACATCCCTGTAAAGCACGTGGGATAGTGTTATGGACTTTCACATTGAATCTACTGCCTGAAGGGTCACCTGATACTGGATAGCCAGATCCCAAACCTGAAGGTCTAACTTGAACAGGAGATAAGACCTTGTTCCCCCTTGGTTGTTGACGTACCACATCACTGTGATATTGTCAGTGAGAATCATGAAAGATCCTGGAAGAAAGATAATTTAAAGACAAACTGACTTTAGAAACCACTGAAGCTTTCTCATGTGGAGCTTGGTTAGAAGGGAGCATACAAACGGTGGAAGCCATGTAACCCAGAGCCCTCAGAAATTCTCTGGCTATGACTAAAGCCAGAGGAAGAAGGGAATGAAAGAAAGTGATAGAGTTAAGGCCTTGGGAGAAAGCAGGGATGCCAGCATTCCAACAGTCTGGATTCTGCAACCCAGAAAAACATGAACATAATCCTGAGGAGGAATCAGGAGTGACTTCTGGACATTTATAGTAAACAATAGGCTTTGCAAGAAAGAAACGGTAATGTGTAGATGCTGAAATAAGATCTCTCAAGAATAGGCCAGAATAAGCAGGTTGTCCAGGTAGGGAAAGACCTGTATCCCCCTTAGCCTCCACACAGCAATCACAGGAGAGAGGCATTTGGTGAAGACCCTTGGGACAGAGAGGCCAAAGGGCAAAGCAGTGAACTGAAAATGCCACAAAGCAAATGAGAAACGTAAAAACTTCCTGAAAAGGGGATGAATAAGAATGTGTACATAAACTTCGAGTTTCAGGAAAACTAGAAAAGTCTGAGGAAGTACCAGAGGAAACAAGGTTTGAAAGAATAGCATCCAAAAGGAAGGGACGTTCAAAATGGTGTTTAGCTGAGAAAGACTGAGAATGGGTCCCCAGGTACCTTCTTTCCGAAGGATGAACATTCTGGAGGAAAACCCCTTCCCCCCTCTGAGGAGTCGGAATTTATAGAATTGTTCCTTGAGCCAACAGACCCTGCAGCACCAATTGAGAAAGTAGCAATCATTTATGAGGAGGCTGAAGAATGCCCAGAAGGGGGGGGGGGGATTTCCAAACCATGTAATAACTCTGGAGAATTATGGAAAGAACCTAGGAGTCCTGGGTGACTTTTACCCAAATAGGAAGGGACAGGGAAAGAACAGGATAGTAAGACAGCATCTGGTTTGTCAGGAAAAGGGGGCTTCAGAGGAGTTTTTGTAGACTTAGTAGGGGGAGCCCTTCTACCACCCTTTTTACCCTTGAGGGAGGGCAAGACTGTCTATGGACAAAGGCAGGCCTTTTAGGATAATCTTTATGAAATTAAGGAACATGTAAAACAAATATGCTTTGGCTCCTGTAAGGTCTTGCCCTTTTTTCCTGGGACTTAAACAACTCTGCAGCAGCAGCAGCGCCAAACAAATGCTTATTATCCAGAGGAGCATCAAGAAGTTTAGCCTTGATATCATCAGGCAAAGGCTGAAGTCTGAGCCAGGAAGGCTCACAGATCTGACAGGAGACACAAAGTATAGTTTTGTACCTACCATAAATGTAGATGTTCGAGTGTTCACCCTGCTGCAGTCATCACACTTGGGTTATCCTGCCATCAGGTGGTCCCGCAATCGGCCTGAGTTCCAAAGTCTTGGTCCGGCGTCAGTTGCTGTCGCTTCCTCCCTGACGTCAGTGTGCCAGGGGTATATAAGAGGCATCCGACTCCATTTTCTTCAGTTTTTCTTGCCCCAGATGTCAGGTGCCCCCAATAGGTAGGCAATACATATTGTTTTATATACATATATATATATATATATATATATATATTTATATACAAGCAAAAATGAAACAATACTTTCAGTCACAAGCAAATACACCGCAGAGGTTGTATAGGATAGAAAGGTCTGGATAAGTCCAGCTAGTTCAGAGGGGATGGAGGGAGGGTAACCTGGACTTCAGCAGGGTGAACACTCGAACATCCACATTTATGGTAGGTACAAAACTGTACTATGTTCATCGTGTTACCCTGCTTCAGTCATCACACTTGGGTTGAATCCCAAAGCTAAGGATGGGTGGTGGAGTTAAACAGGGTTAGAAGAAGCTAGTAGGCCCTGCAAAACTGCAGTGGCAAAGCCAGCCCTAGTCTTAGAATATAGAGGTAAGTGATAGTGTTTGGTGAAGGTGTGCACTGAACTCCAAGTTGCAGCTTCCAGAATACCCTTGGTTGGTACCCCCCTGAGAAAGGCTGCTGATGTAGCTGTGGCCCTGGTGGAGTGGGGCCTAATGCTAGTAGGTACTGGCTTCCCATGATGTGTGTAGCAGAAAAGTATGCAATGACCTATCCATTTTGAAATGGTCTGTTTTGAGATAGCTGTTCCTTGTGTTCCTGCAGCATAGGCTACAAAGAGCTGGTCAGAGTTTCTGAAAGCCTTGGTTTTATCCAAGTAGTAACGTAATTGTCTGTGAATGTCCAAAGAGTGCAGGAGTCTTTCTCCTTTGTTCTGGGGATTTGGGAAAAGAGGTGGGCAAATGAATGGTTTGGTTTAGGGCCACACTGGATACCACTTTTGGCATAAGGGAAAGGTTAGTTCGCAGAGAGACTCTGTCTTGATGAAAAATAAGGAAAGGCTCCACTGAAATTAGTGCCTGTAGCTCTGAGACTCTTCTAGCTGAAGTTATTGCTAGCAGCAGAGCAGTTTTCCATGAAAGAAACTTTAACTCAGCTGAGAAAGCTGGTTCAAAGGGCAGCAGTGTAAGTTTTTCCAGAACAAAGTTGAGATCCCAAGTAAGTGTTGGCGCTCTCCTGGGCGGTCTTATGTTCTTAGCCCCTCTGAGGTACTGCCTTAGGAGTGGATGTGAAAATAAAGGAGGATCCGTGTTGTAATGAGCTGAAATTGCTGAGGCGTGGATCTTAATAGATGAAAAAGAAAGTCCTTTGTGCAACACCTCGGTCAGATATTGTATAATCTGAGGAATGTTTGGGTCTAGGGGATTTTGGCCTTTAGCCTGGTTCCAGGCACAAAATCTTTTCCATTTGTCTGAATATGTTTTCCTGGTGCTGGGCCTCCAGGCCTCCAGAATGACATCCATAACAGCTTTGGATAGTGGTGTTAGTTGACTGCTTAGGTAATTTGACATGCAGCCAGGTTTAAAGTCTTGAGCTGGCTGTGTAGAATTTGATTGTCTCGCTGGGTGAGCAGGTGAGGAATTTGTGGTAAAATCCATGGTAGGCCGTAGACCATGTTCTTTAGAATTGGATACCAGTGCTGGCGTGGTCAGTCTGGTGCAAGGAGTATCATTTGTGGTCTCTCTAATCTGACTTTCAGCAGCACCTTTGCTAGAAGAGGCATTGGAGGAAAGGCATACACTGTTAATGTTTTCCAACTGAATGAGAGGGTGTCCACTTTCCTAGCTTGTGGGTGGAATGTTCTTGTACAAAATTTTTGAAGTTGGTAGTTTTGGGGGTTGGCAAACAGATCTATGTCTGGGCATCCCCATTTTTGAGTTATCATTGCAAATACTTGTGGATCCAGTTTCCACTCGTGGGGATCCATGATGTTTCTGCTTAGGTCATCTGCCAATGTGTTTTTCCTTCCTGGCAGGAATTGTGCTTGTAGTTGAACTTAATAAGACAGTGCTGTGTTCCACAAGGTCATTGCTTGCCTGCATAGAGGGTAGAATGTGTGCCCCCTTGCTTGTTGATGTACCACATTACTGTGGTATTGTCCATCTTTATCAGTAGTTATCCCGGGTGTAAGAGGTCCTTGAAAGCTGTGAGGGCATTCTGTACTGCTGGCATTTCCTTTTGATTGATATGCAGATGCCTTTGATCTGTAGTCCATTTTCCCTGAATGCACTGTCCTGCCATGTGTGCTCCCCAGGCATAGTCCGATGCATCTGTTGTCATAGTTTACCTGGCTGTGGGTAATGTGAAAGGCTGACCCTTGTTGAGGTGACATGCCTGTTCCCACCATAGAAACTCCTGTTGAAGGCAGGGAATGAGTGGAATCATTGTTTCCAAACTGTGGCTGTGCGGAGTCCATACGCTTTTCTGGTACCACTGTAATTTCCTCATATGCATTTTTGCAAATGGTATTAGTAGTATGCAAGATGCCATTAATCCCAATTTTTCTTGCAGGGAGTTGGGTCTTTGTTGCCATTATTTTGAAGTATTGAGTCAGCCGTTGTTGCTTGTCTGGCGTGAGATAAGCCATCTGGGCCGTTGTATTCAAGCTGGCACCCAGGAATATTATGCTTTGTGAGGGCACTAATTTTGATTTCTTTTCGTTTACTGTGTACTCTAGGCAACCTAGAAGGCGTTTGACAAATGCCAGATGTTTTAAAAGAATGTCCTTGCTTTCTGCTTGAATAAGGCAGTCATCCAGGTATGGGTATATTTGAATTATTCTTTGCCTGCAGTATGCAATTACTGGTGCCAGGCATTTTGTGAAGACCCTGGGCGCAGTAGATAAGCCAAAGGGCAGTGCAGAGAATTGGTAATGGGTTGAACCTGCAATGAAGCAGAGGTATCTTCTGCAATTTTGTCTGATAGGGACATGCAGGTATGCCTCCTTGAGATCCGTTACTAGCCAAGCTTCCTTGCCCAGCATGGGAAGAAGCTGCTGTGGTGTTAGCATCTTGAATTTTGGTACTTGCAGATAGGTGTTCAGAATTGAAAGAGCCAGAATGGGTCTCCATGCTTTGTCCTTTCTGGAGACTAGAAAGAGTCTTGAGTAAAAACTTTGTCCTTGCTCCTGTGTAGGTACCTGTTGAATGGCTCTCGTGTCCATGAGGGCTGCAATTTGTTTTTGTGCCTCTGCCCATTGATTTGGCGGCAGGTTTGGCATTCCTTTTATCCTTGGCAAGGTATGAAAGTGGAATCTGTATCCTTGAGATACAATGTTTAGGGCCCATTTGTCTTTTGTGATGATGTGCCAGTTGTCTGCAAAAGTGTCAATTTTCCTCCCAAGGGAGCTGCCAAGAGAGATTTGCTTGGTAGTTGGAGGGTTGAGTCATTGTGTTTGTCTTTTGCTAGCATGGGGCCTGTCTTCACCTCCTTTCTGAGTTGTGGCCCCCCATTGGCGAGGTTTGTAAGGGCCTTGTGAATGACCTCTGCCCCTTAGGCATCTGTATTTGCCCCTCTGTGGTCTGTCAGAAGCTGGAAAGGACCAGTTTTTTGTTGGCCAATTTCTCCTGAAACGAGGGGGTTGTATCTGTAGGAAATCCTTGACCATCTGCATAGACTTTGCCTTAGCCTCCATTTTCTTTAAAACCTCTTCTGCTTTGACACCAAATAAGACATCCTGCTGTAAATGTGCATCCAATAATTTTGCTTTAACATGATCAGGTAGGGTTTGTTCTTTTAACCAAGCATGTCTGCGTATGACAGACCCAGTAACAGCTGCTCTACAGGAAGCTTCCAATGAGTCAAATCCACATTATAAAGTATGTTTGCCCACCTGTTCAGCTGCGTGCAACAGATCCTGCATTTCTTTGAATTCAGCCTGTTCAGAATGTGTGCTAAGTTTTACTTTTAATTGAGACATTAGGTATTGTTGATATTTCAGCATGTGGAACTGACAATTTAATGCTCTCATAGCCAGAGTAGCTGAGGTGTATATCTTCTTTCCCCATCTATCTAGAGCTCTGGAATCCCTTTCAGAGGGTACAGGATTGTTTGCCATAGAAGCTTTAGCCCCTTTGGGACCCTGGGAGATTGTTTCTGGGTCAGCCAGAGGGCTTTTATAATGCAATTTGTGTGTGTCAGGTACTCTGTAGTATCTGTCTGGTTTGGCTGGAGCTGGAGGAAGGGAGTCTGGGTTTAGGCTAGACTCTAAGTAAACATCATCCACAATATCTAAAACTGGAGGGATAGCAAGTGGTCTGTGCTGGGGTAGTAAAAGAAACTCTCGGAGCCTTTGCTTAGAATCAGAGTAGTCCTGGCCTTCCCAGTGGAAATGTTCCCTCATGGTATGTAAAGTTTCCACGAAGGAATAGTCTTCAGGGGGAGATGCTGAGGGAATAGAGTCTTCAGCATCAGAATCTTCATAAGGGGGAATAGCGTAATCCTGTTCCTCAGAAGAATCCGAGGAAACAGAAACCTGGTCAGAGGAAGCATAGTCCTCCCCTTGTCTAGGCCTTTTATCAGGAGGGGGACGGGAACCCCTAATTAGGGAAATCAAATCTTCAGCCATCTTAAGCATCTGTTTCTTAGGCATGGGGCCTTGAACAGGAGACTGATGCACAGTCTTTTTTTGTTTTAATGGAGTTTTTTGCTTAGCATAAGATTTAATGGTGAGAGCAGTCGGTCTGAAGACACCTTCTGAAACCAAAGGCGTTTCTACTAAACCGGGATCACCCTCTGCTCCGGTGTCAGAAGGGTCTAATGAAGATGGTAGCGATGGCCTAGTACACTCTGCTTGAGATTCCGAAGCTGTCTGGGGTTCCATTTCCGCGGTCATCAAGGGCTGCGTAGGCACCTCACTGAAAACCGGAGAACCGGCGACAAGCCAAGCAGAGGCCTCGGAGTCTGGCTTGGTTCTAGGCTGCCTGTTCTTATCCTTGCGTTTTTTAAGCATGCCGGTCGTTGGCTGCTCCGACGGCATGATATAATTAAATTTCCTACCAAAGTAATGTCGTGCGAAGTCAAAACGGCGTTTGATAGTTCGTTTACTAAACCTAGCACAAAACCGACAACCTGTGACGTCGTGGTCTGGGCCTAGGCAAGGAATACAATAAGAGTGGAAGTCCTTATGAGGTATTTGCTTCCCACAAGAAATGCAATTGTTAACTTTTTCTGACATCGGACTGAGGCAAGAAAAGGTTCCCCAACGGGGTACTTAGCTTTATAGAAGACTTCGGACTGAAATTTGATTTGAAATTCTCAGGTGTCGGCCGACCGGCACTTGCGAACTGCTTCTGCTTCGGGCACCGCGTGGCAAGAAAGACTGAAGAAAATGGCGTCGGATGCCTCTTATATACCCCTGGCGCACTGACGTCAGGGAGGAAGCGAAAGCAACCGACGCCGGACCAAGACTTTGGAACTCAGGCCGACTGCGGGATCGCCTGACGGCAGGATAACCCAAGTGTGATGACTGCAGCAGGGTAACACGATGAACATCTTGTATAACCCCCATCTGGATCCGAACACTGAGGAATTTCTCATCATTCTATCCACTTTAGCTCCAAAAAGACTCCTGGAAGAACAGACAGCTAAGACAGTGGGGCTAAGGTCTGGAGTGTTTCCTAGGAGTTTGCATGAGGGGAGAATGGAGCCAAGGAGAAACAGGTTCAACAATAAACTTGGGTGAGAGAATTCTCGGAGTTTTGAGAAGTATCAGAAGTCAAATCTGATAGTTTTGGATCTGTAGGCTGACCAATAAGATTGCCTGAAATAACTACTGCATCAGAAATGTTTCTCCTCGGGATCCAATGACCTCTGTTATTTTTTGTGGAGGCTCCAAGGATGATGAAATCTTTGGAGACATCCGTGAAGATCATTTTCTATGCTCCGATGGGGCCTTGGAAAATTTGCTGGGAGCCCCAGAGAAGGTAGAAGAGGAAGGATGTAATAACCCTTTGAGGGCTAACTTATTCCTCCCATCTGCAATAGCCCTCGAGTTAAAACATGGCACAAATGATACAGTTCTTACCCATATGAGCTGCTCCTAGACAAACACACTCCCAGTGGGCATCTTAATTCAAAATTTTGTACCCACAGGAAGTGTATTTTTTAAACCCTGTAGGCTTCTCAGCCATAGTACATTAACAATAACAGGAAAAGGAAGTTAATAATATACACACACATTTTGGTAAAGAACTAAAGGACCACCAACAATGGTAGTAAAGAATACCCTGACAAACTGGGCAAGAAAAGCGTAGATAAGAAGAAAGGTACTTACAATGGTACGTAAAAAATTACCTTACTCAGGTAGCGTGACTAACAGGGAGAAACACCCAAAAACTAAGAGGGAGAAACTATCTAATTAGTAATCAACTGTAAAGAGAGGGTTTACTAAGAAAAACACTTACTATACAATGGAAAGGCCTAAAATATGCTCAGAGAATGGATCTATGTCAGTGCAAGATGAAGGTAAACAATATCAGAGGTATTGAGGATGGGCAAGAGCATTATGGGTAGAGGGTAGAACTAAAGAGCTGGATCCAAAGTCTGTAGAATGTGGCCTAGTCGGATTAGAGGGTGGATCCAGAACCCACACATTGAAGAAGAATGAAAAGGACAACACTAAATCCCAGGTAATGCACCACTTATTGACAAACTCTTGAGTTTTATGAAGGGTAGTGTTGACTGCCATGGTGCTAGACTTGCCATGGGGTTAAGACAGTTCTGTGGTGCAGAGGAGTGAATAGCAGTCTAAGCAACAAGTGTTTGACTAGTAGACCCAGGTGTTAAAGGTGCCAGCAATGTGAGTGGAATTAGCCAGGTAAGGCTGGCTTGCTCACCAGTGGAAGTGTGGCAGGAGTTCAATTTACCTGCAAAATTACCACCTAGAGTAGCGTGGGTAATGCTGCAGCAAGACAGCAAGCTGAAGCTACACATGTGGTCTGTCAAACACTTAAGCTGGAAATCTGTGCATATGAGGAAGTACAACATAGCACATATAGAAGATGATACCTAGGTTCTAGAATCTGCATGTTTTGTGGCACACCATTTACACACATCAGTTTCAGTTAACACCTTGATGAAGATGGTAACATCCACAGGGTCTAGGTTGGTTACAGAGCATTCTGACCAATGTCCACAAAAATATATGATGCCAAAAGTGAAAAACTGTGTGTGTAGCACTGAAGAACTGCATTTTTTTAGAGAGTTTATGGAATTTGTAGTACAAAAATATAACTTATTGTGGAAAATGGTCCATCTCCCTCCACCAGGGATTCTCTCAATGCATGGCAATTTAACAGAAAACTGAAAGCTCTATATCCAAAATCTAATTTACTAACCACAGCAAATAGAGTTATCTGAGAAGCCGGAAAAGGTACAGGATAGATTGTGCTTCTTTACTTAAGAAAATTTACTGATAAATTTCAGCAGTTCAAGTAAAGTTAGACAGACCCTCCAAATCCACCCCTTCACTGCACTTCCTACACAAAAAAACAATAGATGTACACTGGAAGGAATAATATGAGGACCCACTCAGTTCGAAGGATGGATGGTGTTACCCTTCCAAAAGTACCACCACGTAAATAAAAATGTACTATATGTGACCATCATAGCCATCAAAACCCTTCAAAATTTGTGCTAAAGTGGAGATAATAAGGAGGCTGTATATAAAGAAGGTAGCACATGCTTATACAATCTGTGTAGAACAGCCATGATCTTTGGGACCTGGTGTTTTCAATTGGCATTTACCTGGTTGCAGACCATTGTGAAAACAGCACTCCTAGTGGACAAGTTCAATTAGTAAGTGAGGTGGGTCTTGGAGTGGCAGCAGAAACTGCAGCAGTTTGCCTTCATGAAATCACATTCTGAGGTCCTTCTGTAGAACTGCTTTGTGGCAAAAGAAATGTACAAGTGTCAGTGTTTTGGCTAAGAGCTCAGTATTCCTTGGTAATGCCTTTTTCCTTGGGCAGATGAGGGAGGAAGGATCTGGTACATGAGTTGCCTCCATTTCCTCTTACTGCAAGGGAGGTCAGGCAGAAAGGGATAATGTTGATTCCAGCAGTGCCACTGTGGCCAGGACAGCCATGTCCCCCACCTTCCAGGTGAAGCATACAGATGCTTCCTTTTGTCCCCTACTCGAACATCAGATAGGAACTTCCATCTTGCCTTGCAGATTCTGCTGTTGGTTGCATGGTTACTGAAGTTTTAATACCTTATATGGTATTATTGTCTTTAAAAATGCTTTTTCCCCTGTTTAAAAGGAATTGTTTTATACTGGATCCAGAAGGAAGAGTAGCTCCTCTGCAGATGTGGATTTGCCTAGAGAAGTAAAGAACTTGGCTAATCTGCATGGTCAAATGTTGTCTTTTCCTTAAATATGGCTCAGCCTTGATTGTATGCTTACAATACAGGTTTACATTAGTTTATATTTCTGCACTTAAATTTATCCTAAAAGAAGTGTTACAAATTTGAACCTCATAAGAGGTTGGCTGCCCTAACGTGAGATATCAGTATACTGTAAAGAATGAAGAGGTTTCAGCTTGAATTGGTTTCATTAACATCTTTGACGTCAGCTAGGAGAATGCCAGAATTATAGGCCCATATGTGCTGTTTCATACAGACAGGACAGAAGTATCTACAGCTTTTTTTCTTATGACTACATTTATAATGGAGATTCTGCTAGCCTTGACTATGATCTAGACAATTAAGATTAAAAAAACAGCCTGGCTTCTGGAGTATCTAGCCAAAGGAGAAGATTTTTGGAACAGGCATTGCCTCTTCACCTCCACCATGGTGGACGTTGAAGGGGACATGCAATAAGGTGTATTTCTCAGTAATGAATCTCTGGTGGAGGAGATTCTTGACATAGGGGAAGATATCTACTGGAAATGAGAAGCCAGGGTTCCCTGCAAGGCTATATCACCTGAGGCAACAGATAACAGCCCCAACACTGCACAACTGCATGCTCCTCCCCGAGCACTTATGAAACCTGCAAAGTGGATGTGGATGAAGCTTCATAAAATGTTCAGAAGTCTGCCTGCCATGATGGTCTCTTACCCAATGTGGGATAAATGGGCAGAATTATGGCAATTCAGAAAATGGTCAGCAGATGCCAGTAGAGGCTAAAAATAGATTAAAAATATTTATGCTGGTCACTGCTTTGAATCAGAAGATTGAACTGCCATCCTTATATGGTTATTCTCATGATGAAAAGATGAAGGGGAGTTGCTGCTGCACTATAGCAATGTGAGAAGCAGATGAAGGTCAAACACACTGACTGCACTTAGCATTTTCTTAGGTGGAATAAGCTCTGGAGTTCCCTTCCACTTTAAAGGTTGGTAGTAACAATGTGAAAAACTGGATGGTTATACGTTTTGCTAAAATAATTATGATATAATTATGGTATACCTCAGAAGGGTTTGGCTGGGACCTGAAAGTTGCTGCTTTAGTAGCCTTATTCAAGAAGTATTAGCTAAAAACCTGGAAGGTTCTAACATCCACCCTTCTGTCAAGCACAAAAAGCTGGATTACATGTTGAAGACTTTTTTCCCTTTATTTTCCATTCCTGGAGTGTGAGCAAAAACAGAGAACATGGAGGGAAAACTCAAGCAAACACAAGGAACACATCCAGACTCACAAAGAATGCACTCCAGCTAAGAATCAAACTACAGAGGCTCTTCTTGTGAGGTGAATGCTACTTCATTCTACCACCCAATTTAGTGGAAGGCAAAACAAGAAAAATTAAAAGCTATGTACTTACCCTAACAATAGATACATGTTGTCTTTCTCAGTCTGGCTCAATGCATGGTTTATCGGATCTGACCTCAGTACCATTTTTCCAGCTCTTGGATCCAGGGATCAGGCTCCTCCCCAATCCATAATTCCCACTCGTCTCCAGCAACACCTGAAATCAAGTTTGCCCAGTTGCAAGTAATTTTCCTTAGAAGCTCAAAGGAAAAGTTGTTACATCATACAATAGTGATAAAGGAGAGAAGTTAGCCCAGAAGTTGAAAATATAACAAGGCCCTGGGCAGGTTCAATCACTCAACTGACAGCCACTAGTGACAACTTTGGTAAAGGGGACAGAGAAATGGAAGTTGAAGCAGACAGACAAAGACAACACACATCTAGCATCATGCTAAATATAAAACTTTCGCATCAGAGGATGTCTTTTCTATCCGATTCGATGTATGTGACAAACTCCTTAGCTACTAGAATTCCAAGGTGGTCTCATGGAAGATATTCTGAAGAATAGTGAAGCTGTAGGTCGCACAGGATCTAAACTGCATGTCCAGTTTATCATGAGATACAAAGGTATGAACAGTAGACCAAGCAGCTGCAGCACAAATTTCGTGTATGGGAACTCTAGTAAAAAAGGCAGTGGAGACTGACACTACTCTGGTTGCGTGAGCCCTGGGTTTGTGGGAAAGGGCTAATCCTTTGCCCTGTTTTCTTCAGTAAGGAGAATCAAACATGGACAGTGTGACTCTAGAAACACCTTGTCCCAGTGTAGCCTTTGAGAAGGAAATAAAAAGTTGATCTTTTTTCGGAATTCTTTTGTTCAATGTAGATAAAATTTCAATTGACTTTATAAGTTCATCAAATGTAAGGTATATTCCCCTTTGTTAGACAAGTTTGGGAAGAAAAACAGCAAGTTAATTGCCTGATTAAGTGAACCTTCCAAGGCCACCTTGCGAAGAAAATAAGGGTTAGTCCGAAGGGATAACCTACTCTTGTGAAAGATTAAACAAGGAGGTCTGCAAGACAAGGCTTGAATTCCCAAAATTCTTTTCGCAGAAGTGATAGCCATTAGACAGTTGACCAAGACAAAAACTTACAATCTGCTGATGCTGCTAGTTCAAAGGCTGGTCTGTTTAGAGCCTGAAGTATCAAGGTATTATACCAAGGGGGAACTGGAACTTTCATAGAGGTCTAAAAGGGGGAACTGGATCTCTCACCGGGGGTCTAAAATTTACCTTTAATAAAGCCTTGAACAGTTTTAGGGAAAATATAAGACTTATTTTCCCTCACTTGAAAATTAGATATGACTGCTAGTTGAACTTTGACAAGTTGAGAAACTGTCACTTTCCTGCAATAAACCTGCTAAAAATCTAAAATAGGAGGAGAAGTGCTGAAAATGGGGTCCAAGCCCACGGAAGAGGCCCAGACAACAAATATTTTCCTCTTAAGTCTGTAAACCTTTCTCATGCTGGATTTTTAAGATGACAGCAAAATGTGGGCAACTAAGAAGGAAAGCCTGTAATCCCTGGCCATCACTGACATTGGAGAAAACAGATGGTAAACTTCAGGACTCACATCCCTATGGTCTTCCCAGCATAATGGGCATGAATGGGTTCCCCCTGTTTGTTAATGCACCAGACTAAAACCACACTGTCCATCTGGATGGAGATCACACCTTTGAGGACACAGTCTTGAAAAGCCTGCAATGCTAGGACCACCTCTCTCATTTACAAAACTTTGATGTGAAGATTGTCTTCTGTACCAACCTCTCGGCTCAGAGATCCCTTGTGATTCGATGGTGCCAGAACCAAAAGGGTAAGGGAAACTGTCGTAGTTGAAGCGGAAATCACTCTCTGTTCCAACTAAATTCTCTCATGGGTATCGACTGGAACTGTGGAACCCAGATCCGAAGGTCAGACCAGGGAAGAAGTAACCAATGGGATAAGTGACTGGGACAAACTCAGAGATCCTGAAGGAGGAGGTGCCAAGACGACTCCCATCTGGGTCCAAAGACACTTCCTTATTATCCCTTCAATGTCAGCTTCATAAAGGAGTCTCAGTGACTGAAAGAACCTGTATGAAGATGCCACCAAAGTTAGTCCGGGAAACCAATGTCTATGCTGAAGGATGGGCGAGTGGAGTCTAGGACTTGCCATCCCGAAGTGGTGTGCTGGAGAAGGTGTTCTGACTCAACCCTGCTTCTGACCTGGTGTTGTACCCAACAGCTTTGGATTTCTAGGGCTGGCCCAGAATGGGTAGATTGGGAGACCTCTTCATCGGATGATCCTTTTGTTTCTCCTTATTCTTTCCTCTCTTTTTTTTTCCTTTGGTAGAATTAGCCTTGTCAACTTTCTTTGAAGAAGGTGAGGCTGAAGTGGAAACAAGAGGAATCAATTCTTCTTGGGCAGGGAGAACACCCTTTCAGACCACTTTATTTGATTCACTAGAGTCTTGGACACAAAGGATGCACAGGATTCACATTCAATGTTTAAATGGTCTACTCCAAGCAATAAACACACCAATTGTGTGGGTCTACAGGCACTACATTTTTTAAAGCCAGAAGTCTTGTCAGACATCTTGAAAAGAACAAGCAACACAATCAGAAGAGGACAAAGTCCAGTACAACACTACGGAAACACTGTAAGGTACAAATATTCAACTCCTACAACAATAGTAGTAAGAGACAAAATACAACTTAAATTCTTTTTTTTGTACAGAGTAGGGGAATAAAATTTTCACAGGAAATTATTATAGACAACTGTCTATAGAAAACTTAGAAAAAGAAAGAAAATGTAAACCGATATAGAAACTACGAAAGGACAAAGCTTTATAGAAAATAGCCAAAATGATCCAAAAGTACAAATTAGCTGTCACTGCATGCTGAGCTCTCACAGATCATACTGGGACCTTTCAGGCAGCAAACATGATCTGAAGTATTGTAGGGGACAAGAAGGAATTATGGTTAGGGGAGGAGCTTGAGACCTGGATCCAAGACCTGGAAAAAAATGCTGCTGAGGTTGGATTTGGTCAGATCCACTAATCCACATGTTGAGTTGGATAGAAAACACATCAGATGAACTGTTTCACTGTTTATACAGTATTGCAGTTTTATTTCATTTTCTGAAGAACGTTGTATGAGGAAGGTACACAGCAACAACTGGCTTCTAATACTCTAAGGCAGAGATGAAATCCTCATTCAAACATGCATTCTAATAAACAAGCAGAGACATCTACAGTGTGACAGCTGCATTTATTAGTATGCTTACTAATATTTAGGATAGTTTAGAAGGGTGCAACTTTACAGCTGCATCCAAGATTTCATGATACACATCCTCAGTCTGTTTTAAAATGTTACCTTCGTACTGGACCATGTGGGTTTGGAACTTAACAGCTCTGATACCCAATAATGGAAGAAACTGTAGAGTGTATAACTTACTTTGTTGTTTGTTAACATATAATTAGCTGCACTTACTTCAATCCTGTAACCACTTCCAGAGACATCAAAGAATCAATTCTTTATAAATATGTAAAACTACAACCAATTCTTTGTACATAGCTATACACGTGTTATTTTTCCATTGCAGTCATTTATGTAATATGTTACTGTCATTGCAGTATCTCTTTATGTACTCTCTCCTGTATTTCTTTATGTATTTACTTTACGGCACACTAGTGAGCCCAGGATATGGCTATTAAGGGCCTTGAGCCCAGTCCATCTGCCCAGTTACAGAACAAATACATAAATGGATGGAATGGTCACTGGATTTTACTACAAATATTTCAATTTCTCCACTACCCAAAAAAGGTCAGTTTTCCTGGGTGGCAGCAGCAGCTAGTAATCAGGTTCTGATGAGGTGCATCAAAGCGGTCTTCCAGTTCTTACATTACTGAACAAATGAGAGACTGGCTTGGATTGCTTGACATCTAGTCCAAGTAATGTTTATGGGAAACAGAAAGTGCCCCCCCCCATTGAAATGTGCCCTCAGTAAATTAGGTCTCTCAGTGAAGGATATGCCCTAGGGGGCTGGAGGGGATATGAGAATAAGGACTCTTCCTTATCTATCTCACAACAGAGGAGAGAGTAAATCTGGATTAAGTAAACCACACCTTCCTCCTTGCCAGCGTCCCTTTTGTAGGGGATTAAGCTGCTCCTGTTCTGCACAGCTATCCTCAGTATGCTGGATATCAAGGGGAAATGGGGAAAGGAAAACAGAAGACCTTTTTTTTTGCAAGGTACTGAAGGTATGTCCATTGCTAGGCCTGTCTTGTAGGGGGTATGTGAAGTACAATAATGGAAGCAGGTGGTTCTGTGAGGAGGCAAAAAGGTCCAGCACTGGGGTGCCCCAGAGTAAGATGAATCTGGATAAGTCTTCTGGCTTCAAATTCCAATATGAGGATTGCTCTGTAGATTTTACTCAGGTGATCCATCACAACAGGCAAGGAGACGGATGCTCCATTTTGATGTCAGATCCTGGGCCATCATGGTTAGCTTGCATACTGTATAAGAATACAACTATCCTCACCCAAGCCCAAGTCAGCAGATAGTTTTGGAGCTGGCTTTCCCAATCTCTTAGCAGAGCAGCCATCCCAATTTTAGAAAGTTCACCAACTGGATGGAGAATCTGATAATTTACCATGCTGCCACAAGCTCCTGGGTGAAACAACTATAATCAAATAAAGCAGAGGAACACTCAGGTGTTGATGGAGCTGAAAGTCCAGGTCTTAAGGTTATGGGATGCAATCTAGGTAGTTCAACCAGCTTGGGACTTCTCTGCAAAACGAAAAAAAATATTTTTTTTTCAACTGTACCCACAAACTCCTCCGCAAACTTCCTTGAAATACCCAATTAGGGTCAGTGACTTCTGAATGCACAAGCAACAAGCTGGCCATTGCAGGTGCCTGAAACCTGGCATTCTTCTGTGATGCAGAAGTTTCATATACACAGGTGTAGTACAAATGAGACTCTTGTATTCTACTGTCAACCTCTGAAAGGACACCGGCAGATGAGGACACCACAGAAAGTGGCAGAGATGAAGGCTGAGAAATACATACCTCTCCATAGCTTACATCATCAAGCCCTTACAGGACATATGAGGCTGCAAAGGCTTCGTGCTCTCTTTTCACAAACGTCTTGGTGGTTACCTTCTTATCCATTTTCTCTAAATATTTAGGAACTCTAAGCTTATGAAGACAATGCACTCCCTAAAGTGGGGTGGCCAAACCTTGCCCTAAATTAATAAACTTTCTATATGCTTGCACGCTTTCAATCAAGGTTGTTTTATTCATAAAATGAAGCAAAAAGCTTAGACTCAGATGTTTAATGAAAAGCAGTATGCAGAAAAGAAACTGAAGGTGAAAGTGAACCAGTGGTATAGTGGCTGTCAGCCACAAGCACACTTCTTTGTGACCTTTCCCAGGAATGTCCACAGCCTTTGAAACATCTCTAATTCAAAAGACAGAAATAAGAACATAACTCTACAAGCAACAGAAAATAATCCCAAATGACTTCTTATCACACTTGTGTAGGTTTCTTGAGCAATACAGATGAAATGATTTCCAAAGTGTTTGTAGACCACAAAAATGAAGATGGGGTGGGCAGACACTTATGCCCTTCATACTGTACATCCCTTTCACATCTACAGCATGGGAAATGCCAGCTAAGCACAAGGGATGTTTGAAGGCTCTGGACGTAAAGCCTGATGCTTAGCTGTCCACCTATTGTGCAATTCCCACAATTTATGGCTGATCCTGCAGTAGTGATCCTTATGATGATCACCTGTTATGGCAAGTACCTTACACAGCTCTACAATCTGAGAAGCTTACTGAGCAGGCACAGAAGGAGAAACAAGTGATCCTCATTCATAACAGCCATCACACTCAATGCATTTCTCACCCCTTCTTCCATCTTTAATCAAGACCTACATATCTCACTCATATGGTACAAAAGCTCAAGATGGCCTTATTGCAAAAAAATTGCGCTGGTCCAACAGAAGACATCATATCACCTCCGTGTTTCAGTGCACTCCTTGCATAAGGACTCTTCATTAGGAGACATTAGGCAGATAGTGATCAGCAGCTTATGGAGATTCCGAAGCATGCCCGCCTTGAGATGCCACCTTGCCAGATTTGATACTTCACTGCACATTTATCATCTGCAGAAAATATGTAAATGAACTTACTGGCTACCATTATGGCCAGAAAGAAATTGGAGTAAAGCTGAAAATGTGTCAGTAGTTGTTGCTCCTCAAACAGAAAGTTTGAGCAGAAATGCCTTGTTCTAGTACAGGATATCAGCACCAGTTTGTTCCCTGAACTTTCAGTTACAGATGCATTTCTAGGGCACTACCACTGTCAATAACACTGATTCACAGAGACAGATTCACTAAGCAGAGAAATCACAACAGGATGCAGTTCTCATAAGGCATGCATCTTCATCATAAGATAGTTTCTATAGCAAAGGCAGACTGATAACACTCACTGATGGTACTGAACGAGACACGGACAAAACCCTTGGCCCTGTCATTCAGTGAATCATCATTTACGGAAGGGATCTTGTGAAGTACAGGATTCTGTGTAATTTCAACAAAACATATTTTTGTTTTAAACAGCTTTACTTAAAGACAACATGTAAGAAGTATGCATAAAACAAACAAAAACATTAAATAAATAAAACGTACAGGAAAATGTACAGGGCATAGTATGTTCACAATAGACAAAACAATAAAAGAGCAACATATTGTTAAATTGTTAACCCCATAAAATTGTCTTTTTTTTTTTTTTTTTTAAGAAAGAAATGAAACTTATTAATTGCACAAAAAATATTCCAGGCTTGCCCACAAAGAGCAAACAATCCCTGAAATATAAATCAGACATTTGTTCCTGAGCCAGAAAATATAGTTATTGCAAGACAAAAATCAAACTCTCCTTATCTCATGCTTAAATCTTAATTAGCTCCTTTTACATTACAATTAAAGGAATTAACATCCAGGTACCAGTCCACACTCAATAAATCTTACATCTCATTTTCCCATGTACTAATTACCCAAGCAGCGCATATTTAAAACGTGTCCCCCAATATCAGTTACTCCCATTAATTTTAAATTCAAAATGATTTCTCACAATAGATTCAGCATTTCCTGGATCTTAGGTAAGGTATACTGTTTTCACCTGTGTGTGCAGAGTTTTTCAATAATGATAAAAAAAAAAAACACAATAATGTGTCTGATTTCTGATCCTCCCGTAAATCTGAAATTAGCAACAATAACAATATAAATGTGGGTGTTAACCAAACTTAATCAAAAACAGTTTGAATATCTACTTTAAACTGAATCAGCACATCACAGTCTCACAAGATATGCATCCAAATCTTCAACCTGACCAAAGTTACACCTCAAACATTAACAGTAACACCTAAGAACATATGACCTAAGTTAGCTGGAGCGTATAAGTATTTAAAAATGTATTATCAGCATTCTAGGTTTGGCTGCATACCCTGGAAGTTTTATTTTTTTATTTCAGCTATGACTTGTTAGCTGGTGTGATAGTTCCCTTTCCCATCTGAAGTTATACTTCACTTGTGCAGAGATATTTGCATAGATTAACCACCTATATGCTGGTCGTATTAATCTTCTTCTTTAGATAATATAAGTATAAATTATAAGATGTTACTGTAAATGAAAGCTGCCCAGCAAGGCCTATGGTAGAGTTGGGTTTCTCTATCTAACTTCTTGTGTTGTTTGCCCTCATCCCCTCCCCTATTTAGTAGTGCTCCTGTTCAAGCACCATTTTCAAAACAGAATCCTTAGGACAGGATATCATGGACACCATCCAGCAGTGAATGACACTAAACTCTTAGAAGAACTAAAATTTTCATTGCAATAGGTTGTTTTTAGAATCCTAGTCTACAGGGTTGCAGCCAAACTCAGGCTCACTATGCTCCCCTACTCTACCTCCAGTTTCTACACATACCCCTCTTACTCTACATTTAAAGCATCAACTTCTCCACCCATTCAGCCCAAAAAAGGATTATTACACTAAACACTGCTATAGTATATTAGCCAACAAAGCCACTACCATTTAATCAAACTTTCCACCTCATAATCCAGTCAAAATGGTATTCCCATGACTTCTCATGCCTTTATCACTCAGTGTGGCAATGTAACTCACAACCTATCCCCACAAACTCTCACTTAACAACTCACTCTCCATACTGACACTGGAACACACCCACAAGAATACAAACCATCACCTTCCCATCTCCAACTTTACACTAAACAACGTCTACTGAATTCTTTAAAATCAGTTACTCAGATTATAACCCATGGATCAACACAGTTACCTTTAAAACCAAGTTGAGACATTCTTCCTAATCCTGGTCTAACAAACTCCTCCACTGGTATCCAGTATTTCCATTACACACCCCAATCAACTTCACAAAGTCTAAACACGTTAGGCAGGGCCATGTTTTTTTCACAAATTACCTGAAATTCATGCTTGGATCAGCCATAACTCCCCTGATACACTGGTGACCATAGTCACCTGGCTCAAAAAGGAAACAAAAGAAAAAGAAATTTCAACACCCATATACGACACACAAAGGTTAGACAGGTAAAATAAACAAGCAGGTGGAGTAGCAATATGCCACAAAAATACTTAGGAAGCTCCCCTTTCCCTCACACCACTCCACAATTCAGATATGCAAATGTATCCATCTCACAACTTAAACTCAACATCCAAGAAGTATAATCGTAATAGGCATACACATACCTCCAAAGGCAATACCATCCCTATCTTTGAAGGGATTCTCTTATGGATCTCAACCAGTATACAACAAGGCTTTATACAAATAATCAATATTCCAACTAGATACCATAAAACTAGATGGCAGACAGCTTTGCCTCATAGTTCTACTAATTATAGATATGTCTGATAACACAGATTTAAATTTAAAAGTCACCCAGAAATATGCATATAAGGAAGAAAGTCCACAAATCATTCAGAAAATTCCATCAGCTTCCTCAATTCACCTTACTGAATTTTTTTTTCTTCAGGATCAAAACCTCCCAGTAAAAGCCTAGATCCACTCCTGGACACATCCTTATCCATAAAGTAGTCTTTAATAGACTGCCTTGCCAGGTACATACTCTGTCTCATCCAAATGTATCAAGGAAGGGGAAAACTGGTTGTGCCAAGAAGCTAATATAGCCGTAAAGATCTTGTAGTCATGATTCAGAATGGCAATCGATGTGCCTCACCTGTGCAGAAGCCTTAACTGGCATTACAATCATAAACCACTAGATCCTGTTCATATGTAGCAGGAACATTCCCTGTATGAAAGATGCCACTGACCAATTTAACAAAATAATCTATAAAAATTCATGGAAATTTTTAATAAAATTCAACTGGAATTCGACCTAAGCAAAGGTCTTTCCCTGCTTCATCTTGCTAACAAACGGACTCAACTTTTCCATCTATGACTGCACTTAGCAAACACAGCATCAGAATGCCACATTAGTGGCAATTCTGCCCATAACAAAAATTTCTTCATCTCCCACTACTTAATTCCATCTGATCTTCTGCAGCATATGGCTCTTGACAATAGCTCCTAAATACTTCCAAAAGGCTTCCACCGATATGGTCTTAACACAGTTTGTTCGAATGTATGACAATCAAATTAAAATAATCGAATGTCATGCATAGCAAAGAAAACAGCAGAACTCCATTTTTTGTCAGACTTTACTTAATACCAGAGAAAAGGGAATTTTTTGCAGGTATTGTGTGAACTTGGAGATGGTATATTTAAGTTAGTGCGTGATGCATAGGGGGCTTGCTCCCTGAAAAAAAATAAAAAAAAAAAAATAAAGTAGATTCGCTTGCTTTGAAGATCACAATTTGTTATTCGGTTCTCCAATGTATTTTGCTCTGGTGGATGTTGTTCAAATTAAGTATTCTTCACTTAAGTGATCTAAACCCTTCCAAAATATGTAGAGAGTTCTTCTGCATAAGGTTTATGTGTTTAGCTTTAATAAGAGATCCATCCTTGCTTGCTTCCTTAATCTGGAGGAGTCTTAAAAGTCAGCACCTCCATATAAGTGAGGAAAGATTAAAAATTTCTGGGTGTCAGGGCATTTACTGCTATTCTAATTTAACATATAATAACTTTAGTAATTCTTTCTTTATACAGTTAATCTGTAATCTTATTTCCTGTATGTTATAAGCCATACTGTTCTGAAGCTTCATTAGCACAGTTTGTATAGTGGTGAAATACATTTGCTTTCAAAATTATTCCACTGCTGACAAATCAGTATGGCAGGATCAACATCCACTGGCAGGAATGCCCTAATTAAATCTTGGAGTTGTCACTCAAGGCCATCCTTTTGACAGTGGAAGAGATTCACCCTCAAGTGTTTAGGTAAACCTTTGTTTTCCAAAGAAAAATGTAACGGACAGACAATGGTCAGAAACTTCTCTTGGAAAATATTGAATTCATTTAAGTACAAACGTTCTATAGTTCAAAGAAATTTATATACACTACAGGCCTGCCAGTGCGGTGTAGATTAATATGTAAAGTACACAATCACACCTAGAAGCTCTCATGAGGCTTCTACCATTCCCACCACTTTAGTATACCTTGCCAACATTTTGCAGGACTATTGGGTTCTAGTAGCTCTTAAACCACCTGACACCCCCTGAAGATGAAAGACCATGCTCCTGTCTCCTCTCCATAAAAGTTCAGACCATCCCAAAAAGCCACAAACTTATGGAAAAATAATATCACCAAATTAGTCTTAACCCACAGAGGGAGATAAATGTTGACTACAGTCATTCACTGTCCTATTACAATATCTTTACATGTAAAAAAATAGCCCAATAGTCACCAGACATGAACAGGAAACTAAAAACAGGTGACTGCGTGGTGTGTAGCTATTCAACAGAAGAACTAATATGAAGAACAGAATGAACATTTTAATGACATTAAGCGCTTTCATCCCATAATACCTAGGACATTCTGAATATTGTGGGACAAAAGAGCTTAATGTTAAAGTATGAGATGATTTTGTGTGTGTGTGTGTGTGTGTGTGTGTGTGTGTGTGTGTGTGTGTGTGTGTGTGTGTGTGTGTGTGTTTGTGTTTGTGTTCAGCCCGTTCTTCATATTACTACTTCTGTTGAGTAACTACACACCTCACAGTCACCTGTTTTTAGTTTAAATATCTTTACAAGTAGCAACCTTAAGTCCAGGTACCTGATACCTTTCTAGGACACTGACTGGAAAATTACTTCCAAAAAGGTGATTCCCATCTCCTACATGTTGGAGGAAAATGGGCAGCTGCTTCTCTCAAATAACCTGGTATAACCCAGTGATTCAATTTTGTCTAAACTGGATCTCTGCCCAAAGGTTTCTTAAATAAATTCCTACCCTACCCTATAGTGTTTTACGGGGCATTTTAACCAAATCACTTTCCATTACAGGAGTTTCATGCCCTAACTAAAACCGAGAGTATTGTGCACTATTTCTTTCCTTTAGCTGCCCAACAGTTACCAAAGCAGTAAAATGGAGATTCTTCCCATCTCTAACTTGGGGAAGGACATGCTTCGGGAGAATTATAAAAGTCAGTAACAAACAGAACAGGCTTCGTCACATTTCCCATAAGCAATAATTTAACTATTGTAAAAACAACCAGAAAATAATAATACAACTAAATTTTTACTACCATCTCCAACATGGGGAACCTCTTACATCTGAAAGACTTGTAAATTCCGTAACAAATAATGAAGCATTCTGTCATCCATCCCAACAGTATTTTGGTATAATGAACAATTTATCAGCAACTTATAAATGATATACCTCCAAAAATAAATATCAATAACAATCTAACTATATGCAAATAATTAAGAAACAAGCTTCCTTGGAGAAGGCTAAATACTTTTATCAGAATTACCAAAAGTACCACATCACCACAATTTACTGTGTGACTTAAAAGAGAAAGCCCAACAGAAAAAAAAGATCCTCCTCCCCATCTAGGATTGCTTATGCATCAGCTTTCCCTATTATATCCAATTGCTGTAATTTCCATATCTTGTGAAAGGGAAAGGCAAAAAAAAAAAAAAAAAAAAGAATACACTTTCCACAAGTCAAAATAACCTCTATTACATACAATGTTTAAAGACACACAACACATCACATTTTAAAAAAGAGATTAAAAGTAAAATTCAAATTGATATCAACTCTGTAAACATCTGGTGTAGCACGACTGCTTCCATAATGAAGACCTTTTCCTGCAATCCTTTTCCTTTTTACAAAAAGACCAAGGAACACCTATATTGTCTGGGCTTCATTTCAGCAGATTTAACTATCCTATTTTGGACAACCCTCCTGCAACTGTACAAGTTTAAAGATTAAAGGAATTAATAAGGATTACAGTCCTGGAAAAGGAGGAACATGGCCAGACTCTAGGAAGTGCATGCAAATCACATAATGACCCCTTTACTGTCACTTTCATGCCACATAAATTTTTTTATTAAAAACTCTTTGAAGATAACTAAATCTAAAAGGCCAAAGAAAACTTAACAAGCTGAAAAAATAAAAAGATAAAATTAAAAAAAAATTAAAAATTAGAAAAACAAATTTGTCATTGCTCTTGTGACTGCCTAGAAGCAGCAGAAGGAAAGAATTGGAAAGGGCCACTCTTTCATTCTTGGGGATTCCTTCACCAATGAAAACAAGGGTGGTACCCAGGATAAGCCCTCTGAAGAACAAGCCTTTAAAAACAGCGGCAATCACCAGACAGTTGTTTAAGGAGCTATACAACATTAATCTGCTGACTGAAAAAGAATCAAGTAAATCATGCTGTTTATTACAAATTAGCACAGAGCACCTAGGAAAACTGTTTTTTTTAATAAAGACATCAGTAACTAGTAAACATTTGTTCAATCAAAGCTAATTAAACAGCATGTAAGAAAGCAATGATCAGTTCCAAACAATTCACAAGTCCACGGCAGCAGACTTTACTCATATCTATGGAGGATTTGATAAATGTTCACACTACCAGGAAAATGCAAAATGTGAAGGACTTCATTACTTAAGGTTATCACCACCATTGTGTTGTGCATGGCTACCTTGTGTTATGTACTTAGAACATGAGAAAATTATCCAGTTAAAGCTACACAAAGGAAAACAAACAAGCACTTAAATATAATTTTTAAAAGTGTAAAGCAAGTTACCATCTATGAGAAATATTTTCATTTAAAATAAGTGGAAGTTTAGTTTTTAAAATTAATGATTATTTTCAAGTCTAAGAGCTCAGATGGTATTCTGTTACACATGCAAATCTCGATCTTATACAAAGTAGGCAGGTAAATTATCCGTATAAATGCCACTAAGTTACTATTACCTCCTTAAATAATCCTTCCTCAGATTCCAAGATTTCCATTAGATATTTAATATTTTCAGTAAAAGCAAGACGGACATCTTTGTCTGGATCATCCATGAGGTCTAGGAGTGCACCGACTACAATCTTTGCATGACTACCACCTTTTCCCAAGTTCACGTGTGCACAAATATGAGGTATGTTTTCAATAAACTCTGTAACAACAGAAGGCATGTTAAGTACAAATTCACTTCTGTAGTAAAAGCATCCAAGATATTCAACTAATACTGCCCTGCACCCATCGAGTACCAGGATAAGAGCTGTTCCCCCAGTATGACCTTGAAATGGATGAAGGTGGTATTTCACAGAATGAATGAATATTCCAATACTGAAAATAATTCCGATGTTCAACAATAAAATACAAACACAGAAAAGCAAAGAGAATGCTACAAACACACACAAAATGTGACTCTGATAAACATAGTTTCTAGCCCCTTCACGTTTTTGTAAGCAAGATATCAATTAACAGCAGCCATTTCAATGATAGTTGTCAATAAACCAAAGTGGTTTGTGAAACGTGAAACTGAATAAACAAACTCTAACAGATATTAAGGATCATTGGCTTGCATAGTCTATGCATGTCTCGACTTGGCAAATAAACTGCAGATCCCACTTAACTTTCTTGCCACTCCCCTTGTAAGAACTGCATGATGTCTGCCACATGTTATTTCTGAATTATGTTACTGATTCTAGCCCAAGTACCTCTTACAATGCAGAATCCTTCCTATGAAATACTTGCGTACATTTTTCCAGCTCTGTACATTGTACAGCTTCAGACTGCATTATTTTTACACAGATTGCTGTTTTTAAAACATCATACCCACTTGGCCTTTACATAATATCTAAATGTAGTTAAAAGTTTGTACCAAGCCCCCATTCTGCATTCCTTTTTCAAATCTACACAGACTTATCTTATCTTCATACATACTACTGTGAATCCTCCCCCTCACTCTCTTCTTAAACTATCTTACCTATGCCTTAAAATAAAGAGGCGTCTAGAACTGCACATAATATCCCACAGACGATCTTGCCAACTGGTTACTCAGGAAGATGCCGCTCTGACAATACCATAGATTGACAGCTGTCATTGCTGCTCTTACACCAGCTGCTTCCTGTTATCTTCTTTAATGAGACTAGTCAAAGGCCCCTTCCTCACTACCTCCTGCGACCACTCTTCTTTCGGATGTAAATTGCCTTCCCTTATGTTTGATTTCCAGATGCATTTTTTTACAGAGTTCAAGCTATCACGTCTACTGCCTCTCTCCCAAAAACTTTTTTTTTTTTACAACCTCCTGTGTAGCAAAGAACAAAATAGCAAAACCAGACCCTTTGTAACATGCATCCAAAGCCATGGAAAAGGACTGTCCCAACAGTGCCCCACTGGTTTATTTTAGTGGATTCACTTTACTAGGATCCCCCCCACCCCCCATTCCATACTGGTTGAAAACAAGGACCCATGTTACCACAACATTCAAATGCCTTGCTAAACACTAAGTTCACATCCATAGGCTATTATATTCTGGTTACCCAGTTGCAAAAAAAAATTAGAATTATATTTGTCCTCCTCCAGTCCCATGGAAAATTAACCTGCCTCCCAAGAGTTTAACTACTTTACATAGAGGTATGACCAGTTCTCCCCTCATTTATCAGAATGTTCGGATAATGCCCATTAGGCCCCATGTCCAAAAACATCTTTACTTTCTACAGCTTTCCAGTACACTTTCTTCTATAAAAAGGTTGAGATCAAACCTGCCTACTCTAACCTCATTCCCTGAGCTATTTTCACTGGCTGGATGTAGTAATCTGTTCCTTTCCTGTAGGTATGTATAACCTTAAATTGTGAAGCACTTGTTACTAGAAGCAGTCAGTCAAATCTATTGCTGCGCAAGTTAAAGAGGACAATATTTCCAGTAGCCTACGGTTCACAGCATAATGTCAGACAGATACATTTGGATATAGATGTGGCAATTTCATATTGCATCAAAAGGCAGGTCCACTTGCTGGAATGTCAATACAGTAAGAAAAGCCAGTATGTCCATATTTATTGAAATACACAGCATATTTTCTTGCCCTAATCTACATTTTATTAAATATATGGATAAAGTGACATGCAATATCTTGACACAAATGCCTATAGACCGTAGAAAGGAAAACTATTTTATAACAGAATTTTATCTGGTAAAAGGCAGTACTTAGATCTATGGATGATAAACAGAAAATTTACTCCAGGACTGCCCCATGTACTAGTAATGGACATATGCAGTTCTTAAATGTTTTATCCTCTGCATGGGTCCCCTCAAATCATTTATGGTTTGATCCCAATTATTCTCATTAGTGGCAATAAATAATTAACCATGTGATGTGTAAGGCAATTATATAACCAAATGGGGTAGGTTACTTCAAGCACAAAAAGGAAAAGTGGTTAGGCTTAAAATGTCCCATAAGGGCAGCTAGCTTAGT
The DNA here is from genome assembly GCF_019279795.1 of Protopterus annectens. Lineage (NCBI taxonomy): Eukaryota > Metazoa > Chordata > Ceratodontiformes > Protopteridae > Protopterus > Protopterus annectens. The sequence goes on from NC_056735.1 coordinate 1,172,699,442, forward strand.
ACTTATCTATGAACCTAGGAGTGTTTCTTCTAATACTGGAGTAATGTACCAAACAGGTCTGTATTCAATTGAACACCACAGCAAAGTAAAACACACCATGAAAAATGTTTGTAAGTTTATTTTGCAAACTTCATTCACAGAAATCCACTACAGGCTTTAGAGGAACCCATGGTAGTTCCCTTTGGAGAAGAAGGTTGAATGCCCAAGCAAACCCTTCTCATTAAATGAAAGTTTGGCATTTACAATAATGCTAGATCTATGTGTTCTTCTAGCCATCTCAACCCGTTGGTTATCAGATCCGATCAGATCCAAAGCTGGCAGATCAGAACCTTCAGCTCCAAAGCAACACCTCTTCCTCCATAATACACTGCATGTCTAAATCTCCTCAGATTGCTTTTGCCCTATATCACCTGATCTACAACTAGAAAAATCCCCTACAGAGATAAGCATAAGCAGAACATAGGTTCCTGAATTCAGAATTTGGGTCAGTCTACAAGGATCAACAAGACAGAACATTCTACAATATGGTGGAGCTAACTGATATCGTGGGTCTACACTGGATATCTAATTTATAAACAACAACAACATGTATGAATGGAGGACCAAGTGGCTGCAGCACATATATTACCCAAGGAAGCACAGCTGAAAGACAGTGGAGGTGGCAATTGCCCTAGAGGTTTCCTGGACGGTAACAAGCCTTTCAAAGAATAAACAAAATATGTGTAATCAGAAAGCCATCTGGACAGGGTAACGTTGGAAACTTTCATACCTAACTGGCCATGGAAAACAAGAAAAATAGATAGTCTGATTTCCTGAATTATTTGGTTCTATCCAAATATAATCTCAACTGCCAATGAATATCTAAACAATGAAGCACATATGTTCCTTTGTTACTGAAAATTGGGAAGAAGACTGCCAAGTGAAGACCGACTCAGATTAGAATGAGGCCACCTGAGGCAAGAAATAATGTTTGTCTGCAAAGAAGCCCTATCTTTGTGAAAGATGAGGTAAGAAGGGATACATTATAGTACCTGGATCTCTGACACTCTTCTGGCAGAAGTAACAGCTATCAGAAAGAGTTTTCCAAGAAGGAAACTTCAAATCTGTTGCAACCACTGGTTTAAAACATGTCCCTTACTCTTCAAGCCTTGATAAGGCAAGTCCCAAGGAGGGATAGGATCCATTACATGAGATCTGAGAAGGAAGGTCCTTGTTAAAAAGGCCTTAGACCACCTAAGGGACACAAAAGGCTTGTGTCCCACATGAAAGTTAGAAATGACTGCTAGTTGAACTTTTAAGTGTGGAATAACCAAGTCCAGACAGGAAATCCAGAATCATTTCTAAAGGAGCGGAAAAGGGATCCAAGTCCATAGAGAGTCCCAAATAAGAAAACTTTTTCAATTAACTAGCATAGATTTTTCTGTTTGATGGATTCTGAGATGAAGAAAGAATATGCATCACCCTTTGGGGGAGCCTGAGATCTCTATACATCATTGGAAAAACCAAGTAGTTAACTTTAGGGACCTTGAGATTTGGGTGAGGCTGGCTCAGTGGATGGAAAAACAGACCTGGAATGGAATCCAGAGCCCAAGGAGAATATATTAGATGAGGCCACCGAAAGTGAAACTAAACTTGTCAGGGCCAGAAGGGAGCTAGGAAGATTACAGTCACTCTGCAAAGTACAGTTGTGTACACTTACCATAAATGTAGATGTTCGAGTGTCTTCACTGTTGCAGTCATCACTGTAGGGTTCTCCCCTGCCGGCAGGCAGTCCTCGGTCAGCCAGAATCCCAAAGTCTGGGTCCGGCGTCGGCTGCTCAGCCATGCTCCCTGACGTCAGTGCGCCAGGAGTACAAAGCTGGCAGCCGACGCCATGTTCTCCAGTTTTTCTTGCCCCATATGTCAGGTGTTCAAAAATGAGTATAACCCCATACCCTTTGCAAATACACCTCAGAAGAAGGGTGAAGAAGGGAACCACACAAAAGAAAAAGTAAGAGGGGACAGGAGGGAGGGTAACCCAGACTGCAACAGTGAAGACACTCGAACATCTACATTTATGGTAAGTGTACACAACTGTACTATGTTCATCATGTTTCACTGTTGCAGTCATCACTGTAGGGTTGAATCCCAAAGCAGAAGAAAAGGGAGGTGGTCATAAAGTAGGGCGGCTAAAAGGCCCTGCAAGACTGCAGAAGCAAAGCCTGCCCTAGACTTAGAGTAGAGAGGTAGATTGTAGTGCTTAGAAAAAGTATGCACCAAACTCCAAGTTGCAGCTTCCAAAATGTCTTTGGTAGGTACTCCCCTGAGGAAGGCAGCTGAAGTAGCAGCAGCCCTGGTAGAGTGAGTCCTAATACTTCCTGGGATTTGCTTTCCATGGTGAGAGTAACAAAATCTGATTCCATTAGCGATCCATTTAGAAATGGTCTGTTTTGAAATGGCTTTGCCTTGGGAACTTGAAGCGTAAGAAACAAACAATTGCTCTGTTTTCCTGATGTTCTTGGTTCTGTCCAGGTAAAAACGAAGTTGTCTGTGTACATCCAAGGAATGCAAGATCCTTTCCCCCCTATTTTGAGGATTGGGGAAAAAGGTTGGCAGGTGAATAGTTTGATTTAAAGCCACTTTGGAAACCACCTTAGGCATGAAAGTAGGATTAGTCCTTAAAGACACCCTGTCTTGGTGAAAAATAATATAAGGTTCCACAGCCATGAGTGCTTGCAACTCCGAAACTCTCCTGGCAGAGGTCAGAGCTAACAGGATGGCTGTCTTCCATGATAAAAACTTGATGTCAGATGTGGCAGCAGGCTCAAAAGGAGGTAAAGTGAGTTTTTCTAAAAAGTACAGTTTTGTACCTACCATAAATGTAGATGTTTGAGTGCTAATACAGCTGCAGTAATCACAGATGGGTTCTCTGCCGTCAGGCGGGTCCTCGGTCGGCCGAATTCCAAAGTCTAGGTCCGGCGTCGGTTGTTGTCGCTTTCTCTCCTGACGTCAGCGAGGCTGGAGTATATAAGACACAGCTGACGCCATGTTCTTCAGTCTTTCTTGCCCCAGATGTCAGGTGCCCCCAGAAGGAAGGCAATACATAAATTATATATATATATATATATATATATATATATATACACATGCAATGCAATATAATCCAAAATCAGTAGTTGCAAGCAAATAAACCAAAGAAGGATAACCCAGGCAGGTTGCATGAAAAAGGGGTTAGGCCCTAGGCCTTTACCAAGTGGGGAAGGAGGGAGGGAAACCTGTACTGCAGCTGTATTAGCACTTGAACATCTACATTTATGGTAAGTACAAAACTGTACTATGTTCATCGTGCATACAGCTGCAGTAATCACAGATGGGTAGAATCCCAAAGCTACGCACAGGGTGGTAGGTACTAGGTGGAACTGGGATGAGCCAGAATGCCCTGCAACACAGCAGTGGCAAAGCCTGCTCTAGTTTTGGAATATAAAGGCAGGTGGTAGTGTTTTGTGAAGGTATGCACAGAACTCCAAGTGGCTGCCTCCAAAATATCTTTGGTAGGAACTCCTCTGAGGAAGGCTGTAGAGGTAGCTGTGGCCCTGGTGGAGTGGGATCTGATGCCTGTAGGGACAGATTTCCCATGATAGGAATAACAAAACCGTATGCAGTGGCCAATCCATTTTGAAATTGTCTGTTTGGTAACTGGCTTCCCTTGAGCCCCTACAGCATAGGACAAAAAGTTGTTCTGATTTCCTGAAGGCCTTTGTTCTGTCCAAATAATAACGTAGCTGCCTATGGATGTGTAATGAGTGTAGCAGCCTTTCCCCTTTGTTTTGAGGATTGGGGTAAAAGGTAGGTAAGTGTATGGCTTGATTTAAAGCTACCCTGGATACCACTTTAGGCATAAATGACGGGTTGGTACTTAAGGAAACCCTGTCCTGATGGAAGATGAGAAAGGGCTGCACCGCCATGAGGGCCTGTAGTTCCGAAACCCTACGAGCTGAAGTGATGGCCAGAAGGAAGGCTGTTTTCCAGGACAAATATTGCAAATCTGTTGAGGCAGCTGGTTCAAAAGGAGGCAATGTTAATTTTTCTAGAATGTAATTAAGATCCCAGGCTGGTATTGGTCGTTTCCTTGGAGGTCTTATATTCTTAGCCCCTCTGAGGAACTGTCTTAAGAGTGGGTGAGAAAATAAGGGTGGATCCGTGTTGAATTCTGCAGAAATGGCTGAGGCATGGATTTTTATGGAGGAAAATGAAAGTCCACTGTTCACCAGCTCAGCTAGATACTGTAATACCTGAGGCAAATTCAGTTTTCTAGGGTCCTGGCCTTTTTTCTCATTCCAAGAGCAAAACCGTTTCCATTTTGCGGAGTAAGCCTTTCTAGTAGATGGCCTTCTGGCCTCCAAAATGACATCCTGCACCTCTTTGGGGAGTAGGGTCTGTTGTGGTGTTAAGGAATTTTCCATGCAGCGAGACTGAGTGTTTTCAGCTGACTGTGAAGAGTTTTGTAGCTGTGCTGAGTCAGCAGAAGAGGCATTAGAGGTAGGGACCAGGGAGGAGTATGTGTTAGGCTCCTCGGGAGTGGGTACCAGTGTTGCCTTGGCCAATCTGGAGCAATCAGTATCATCTTCGGTCTGTCTGCTCTTGCTTTCAAGAGCACCTTGGCAGAAGAGGCAGAGGTGGGAAAGTGTAAACTGTCCATGATCTCCAACTGAATGAAAGGGCGCCCACCCTCCAGACCTTTGGATGAAAGGTCCTTGAACAAAACTTTTCCAATTGATGATTCCTGTGGGAGGCAAAGAGATCTATGTCTGGCCTCCCCCACGCTTGGATTATCTCTGTAAACACCTGAGGATGCAACTTCCATTCGTGTGGATCTGTCATATTTCTGCTTAGATTGTCTGCCAGCGTGTTTTCCAATCCTGGCAAGTACTGTGCTTGAAGTTCGATTTACCATTCCAGAGCCAAGTTCCAAAGTGTCATGGCTAGTCTGCACAAGGGGTATGAATGTGTTCCTCCTTGTTTGTTTATGTACCACATTACTGTGGTGTTGTCTGTTCTTATCAGGTCCTTGAAAGCTGTAATTGCATTTATCACTGCTAGCATTTCTTTTTGATTTATGTGAAGGTGCTTTTCCTTTTGGGACCATTTGCCCTGAATGCACCTGTCTGTCATGTGCGCCCCCCAGGAGTAATCTGAGGCGTCTGTTGTGATGACTTGATTTGCTTGAGGCTTGCAGAATGGGAGACCTGTGTTTGCTTGACATGCTTGGGCCCACCATCGAAATTCCTTTTGCAAACATGGAGTTATTGGTATTATTGTTTCCAAACTGTGACTGTGCTGAGACCATAGGTTTTTTAGGTACCATTGAAGTTTCCTCATATGCAACTTTGCACATGGGATTAAAAGAATGCAAGATGCCATGAAGCCCAGAGCCTGCAGGATTTTCCTTGCAGTAAGCCTGGTACATTTTGCTAGTATTTTGAAGTACTGAGTTAGTTGTCCCTGTTTTTCTGGCGTAAGATAGGCCATCTGGGTGTTTGTGTCCAAGTTGGCACCCAGGAAAGTTATTTTCTGAGATGGTGTTAGCCTGGATTTCTCTTTGTTGATTGTGTATCCCAGAGAATGCAGTAACCGTGTTACATAAGCCAGATGTTCCAGAAGTATGTGCTTGCTGTCCGCTTGGATCAGGCAGTCGTCCAAATAAGGGTAAATGTGTATCCCTTGAAGTCTGCAGTAGGCAATCACTGATGCCAGGCATTTTGTGAATACTCTGGGCTTAGTAGATAAGCCAAAGGGCAATGCAGAGAATTGATAGTGGATTGAACCTGCAAGAAATCTGAGGTATCTTCTGCAGCTTTGTCTGATTGGGACATGCAGGTATGCCTCCTTGAGGTCCAATGTTACCAGCCAAAACTCCTTGCCCAGCATGGGAAGAAGCTGCTGCAATGTGAGCATCTTGAATTTTGGTACGAGAAAAATGTGTTTAGGATGGATAAGTCCAAAATGGGTCTCCAGTCGGTTCCTTTCCTTGGTACCAGAAAAAGCCTGGAATAAAAACCTTGACCTTGTTCGTGAGTAGGTACCTCTTGAATAGCTCTCATGTCTATGAGCTTTGAAATTTGTAGTTGTGCCTCTGCCCTTTGATTGTGTGGCAGGTTTGGCATGCCTCTCATTTTTGGAAGAGTGTGGAAATGAAATCTGTAGCCTCTGTTTATAACGTCCAGGATCCATTTGTCTGTTGTGATAATATGCCAATTTCTTGTAAATAATGCCAGCTTTCCTCCCAAGGGTGCTGCCAGCTGAGACTTGCTTGGCATGGAAATGAGGGAGTCATTGGGTTTGTTTCCTGTATTGTTGTGCACTGTCTTCGCCACCTCTTGGTGCTGGAGTTTGCCATTGCTTGCCTCTATATGATCCTTGAGATTGTCCTCTGCCCCTTGTGCGTCTGTATCTACCTCTTTGGGGCTTGTCAGTGGCTGGAAAGGACCAGTTTTTTGAAGGCCAATTTCTGCTAAAACGTGGTGGTTGGACCTGTAGAAAAGCTTTGACAGTTTGCATAGATTTGGCTTTTTTTTTTCATTTTCCGTAATATCTCCTCAGCATTAGTACCAAACAGCACATCCTTTTGTAAAGGAGCATCTAGAAGCTTAGCTTTCACATGATCAGGCAAGCTTTGTTCCCTAAGCCAGGCATGTCTACGAATGACCAATCCTGTAGCAGCAGCTCTACTTGAGGCCTCTAGGGCATCATAGCCACATTGTAAGGTGTGTTTACCCACTTGTTCTGCACTATGCATCATATCCTGCAACTCCTTCAAATCTGGTTGTTCAGGTTGAGACATTTTATTCCTTAATTGTGATAACAGGAACTGTTGATATTTAAGCATATGAAACTGACAATTTAAGGCCCTCATGGCTAGGGTGGCCGAGGTATATGCCTTTTTTCCCCACCTTTCTAAGGATCTTGACTCTCTTTCGGCAGGTAGTGGATTCTTAGCAGTAGAGGCCTTCAATCCCTTGGGGCCTTGAGAAATGGTTTCAGGGTCAGCATTATGGCTTTGTAGAGAAATTGGTGAGAGTTAGGAACTCTGTAGTACCTATCAGGTTTGACTGGGGCAGGAGGCAGGGAATCCGGGTTAAGGCAAGCCTCCGAATAAACATCATCAAGTATGTCCAAGACAGGAGGTATCGCCAGAGGTCTGTGTTGAGGTAACAAAAGAAATTCCCTAAGTCTTTTCTTGGAATCGGAAAAGTCTTGGCCTTCCCAATGGAAGTGTTCCCTCAAAGTGTGCAAGGTTTCCCCAAAGGAGAAATCCTCAGGAGGAGATACAGAAGGAATGGACTGCTCTGCATCCGAATCCTCAAAAGGGGAGTAAGAGTGTTCCTCTACATCAGAATGTTCTGATAAAATGGAGCCCTGATCAGAAGAGGGAGAATCTTCCTCCACTCTGGGTCTCTTGTCTGGAGGGGGCTGGGAAGCCCTGATAAGAGTAATTAAATCCTCAGCCATTTTAAGCATCTGCTTTTTAGGCACGGGGCCTGGAGATGGGCCCTGTGCAACAGGCCTCTTGGGATGCCTGGCTGATTTGGATTTAGTAAAGGCCTTAATAGAAAAGGAAGATGAGGGTCTAAAGACACCATGGGTGGAAGTGGACCTGTCCACATTAGGAGGCTCAACACTCACAATGGCTTCGGTGGTTGTAGTCTGGGAAAGGGCCGAGGTACCTGCCGCCTCGTTACAGAAGACACCGCCAAAGGAGTGTCGCCGGTAGTCAGGGACTGCATAGGTGTTCGCTGAGAACCGGACCACGTAGCCGGTTTTGGCGTGGTGTCGGGGACCGAGCCTCGTGTCGGTCCTTGTCCTTTTTTGGACAAAACGGTAGTTGGAGTCTCCGGCGACATTTTATAATCAAAGGCTTTACCAAAAGTGTTGGGAACTCCCACGCTTAATAGTGCGATTGAAAGTAGCAAAAGCGACAGCCTGAGACGCCGTGGTCTGGGCCTAAACAAGGTATGCAGAGGGAATGGAAATCCTTATGCGGTATTTGCTTCCCACAAGAAATACAATTATTAACTTTTTCTGACATCGGTCTGAGGCAAGAAAAGTTTCAACGGGTACTTAGCTTTAATGAAGACTTCGGTTTCCAATTTTTTGTAATTCAGGAGCTGGCCGACCGGCACTTGCGAACTGCTTCTGCTTTGGGCACCGCGTGGCAAAAAAGACTGAAGAACATGGCATCGGCTGTGTCTTATATACTCCGGCCTCGCTGACGTCAGGAGAGAAAGGGACAACAACCGGACCTAGACTTTGGAATTCGGCCGACTGAGGACCCGCCTGACGGCAGAGAACCCATCTGTGATTACTGCAGCTGTATGCACGATGAACATCATAGATGAGATCCCAGGCAGGAATGGGTGGAGATCTAGGGGGACTTAAATTCTTAGCTCCTCTGAGAAACTGTCTCATGAGCTGGTGGGAAAAGATTGGAGGGTCTGTATTATAATGAGCAGAGATAGCAGAGGCATGTATCTTTATGGAAGAGAAGGAGAAACCCTTATGTAATAGGTCTGTCAGGTATAGTAAAATCAGAGGAATATGAGGAATAAGAGGATCCGAATCCTGAGCATGCATCCAGGTGCAAAATCTTTTCCATTTTCCTGCATAAGATTTTCTAGTGCTAGGGCGTCTGGCTTCTAAAATGACATCCATAACCTGCTTGGGAAGGAGAGAATTAATCATAGAACCTGAATTAGCCAGGCTGAGAGTTTTGACATGAGAGTGCATAACCTGACCCTGGTGTTGGGACAAACGGTTTGGAGTCTGAGGTAAAACCCAAGGGGGCTCCTGAGAGAGGTTCTTCAGTGTTGGGTACTAAAACTGTCGAGGCCAATTTGGGGCCAGTAAAATTATCGTCTTGGGCTTGTCCTGCTTGATCTTTAATAACACCCGTGGAAGAAGAGGTAGAGGCAGGAAGGCATACCCAGAGAGGTTTCTCCAACTGAATGATAGTGCATCCACTTCCCATGCTAGCTCGTGGAATGTCCTTGTGCAAAAAATCTGTAGTTGAAGGTTGAGGGGGGATGCAAAAAGATCTATGTGCGGGCAGCCCCAGACTGCTGTAATCATCTTGAATATTCCGGTGTCCAGCATCCATTCGTGTGGGTCTGACAGGTTCCTGCTCAGACCGTCTGCCAGAATGTTTTGTTTCCCTGGTAGGTACTGAGCTTGTAGGTCCACTTTGCAAGCTTGAGCTGTGTTCCATAGAATCATGGCTAGTCTGCAAAGGGGGTAGGAGTGTGAAAGTACAGTTGTGTACACTTACCATAAATGTAGATGTTCGAGTGTCTTCACTGTTGCAGTCATGACTGTAGGGTTCTCCCCTGCCGGCAGGCAGTCCTCGGTCGGCCAGAATCCCAAAGTCTGGGTTCAGCCATGCTCCCTGACGCCAGTGCGCCAGGAGTACAATGCTGACAGCCGACGCCATGTTCTCCAGTTTTCCTTGCCCCAGATGTCAGAAGTTCCAAAATGACTAAGGTCCCATACCTTTGCAAATACACCTCAGAAGAAGGTGAAAAAAGGAACCACACAAAAGAAAAATAAGAGGGGACAGGAGGGAGAGCCCACTGCAACAGTGAAGACACTAGAACATCTACATTTATGGTAAGTGTACACAACTACTATGTTCATCATGTTTCACTGTTGCAGTCATGACTGTAGGGTAGAATCCCAAAGCAGAATGAAAGGGAGGTGGTCATAGTAGAGGGGCGGTAAGGCCCTGCAAGACTGCAGAAGCAAAGCCTGCCCTAGACTTAGAGTAGAGAGGTAGATTGTAGTGCTTGGAAAAAGTATGCACTGAACACCAAGTTGCAGCTTCCAAAATGTCTTTGGTAGGAACTCCTGAGGAAGGCAGCTGAAGTGGCAGCAGCTCTGGTAGAGTGAGTCCTTATACTCCCTGGGATTTGCTTTCCATGGTGTGAATAGCAAAATCTGATTCCATGAGCAATCCATTTAGAAATGGCCTGTTTTGAAATGGCTTTACCTTGGGAACTTGAAGCATAAGAAACAAACAATTGCTCTGATTTCCTGATGCCCTTGGTTCTGTCCAGGTAAAAACGTAGTTGTCTGTGTACGTCCAAGGAATGTAAGATCCTTTCCCCTTTATTTTGAGGAGTGGGGAAAAAAGTTGGCAAGTGAATAGTTTGATTTAAAGCCACTTTGGAAACCACCTTAGGCATGAAAGTAGGATTAGTCCTTAAATACACTCTGTCTTGATGAAAAATAATATAAGGTTCTACAGCCATAAGAGCTTGCAACTCCGAAATTCTCCTGGCAGAGGTCAGAGCTAACAGGATGGCTGTCTTCCAAGATAAAAACTTGATGTCAGATGTGGCAACAGGCTCAAAAGGAGGTAAGGTGAGCTTTTCCGAAACATAGTTGAGATCCCAAGCAGGAATGGGAGGAGATCTAGGGGGCCTTAAGTTCTTAGCTCCTCTGAGAAACTGTCTCATGAGCTGGCGGGAAAATATTGGAGGGTCTGTATTATAATGAGCAGAAATAGCAGAGGAATGAATCTTTATGGAAGAGAAAGAGAGACCCTTATGTAAGAGGTCTGTCAGGTAAAGTAAAATCTGAGGAATGTTAGGAATAAGAGGATCAGAATCCTGAGTCTGCATCCAGGAACAAAATCTTTTCCATTTTCCTGCATAAGATTTTCTAGTGCTAGGATGTCTGGCTTCTAAAATGACATCCATAACCTGCTTGGGTAGGAGAGAATGATTCAAAGACCCTGGATTAACCAGGCCGCCAGGCTGAGAGTTTTGACATGGGAGTGTAGAACCTGACCCTGGTGTTGGGACAGAAGGTTCGAGTCTGTGGTAAAACCCAAGGGGCTCCAGACAAAGGTTTTTCAGAGTTGGGTACCAAAACTGTCGAGGCCAATTTGGGGCCAGCAAGATTATCATCTTGGGCTTGTCCTGTTTGATCTTTAATAATACTCGTGGAAGAAGAGGAAGAGGTGGAAAGGCATATCCCGAGAGGTTTCTCCAACTGAATGACAGTGCATCCACTTTCCAAGCTTGTTCGTGGAAAGTCCTGGTGCAAAAAATCTGTAGTTGATGATTGAGGTGGGATGCAAAGAGGTCTATGTGAGGACATCCCCAGACTGCAGTAATCATCTTGAATATTTCGCATCCAGCATCCATTCGTGTGGGTCCGAAAGGTTTCTGCTCAGACTGTCTGCCAGGAAGTTTTGCTTCCCTGGTAGAAACTGTGCTTGAAGGTTCAGATTGCAAGCTAGAGCTGTGTTCCAAAGATCCATGGCTAGTCTGCAAAGGGGATAGGAATGAGATCCCCCTTGCTTGTTTATGTACCACATAACTGTGGTGTTGTCTGTCCGTATCAGTAGTTGTCCTGGTTGTAGAAGATTCCTGAAGGCCAATAGAGCCTTCTGAACGGCTAACATTTCCTTTAAATTGATATGCAGGTGCTTCTGATCCTTTGTCCAAAGGCCCTGCAGACAGTTGCCCTGAAAATGGGCTCCCATGCATAATCTGAGGCGTCCGTGGTCAGTATCTGAGTGGCAGGAGGCAGACAGAAGGGTTTTCCTTTGTTTAGAGTACATGCCTTGGACCACCAAAGGAATTCCTTTTGAAGACAAGGCAGGACGGAGATCAGTATGTCTAAACTGTGGCAATGCTGAGACCATACACTTTTTAGGTACCACTGTATTTTCCTCATATGTAGTCTTGCATATGGTACGAGAAGGATGCAGGAGGCCATGTAACCCAAAGCCTGCAGGAATCTCCTTGCAGATAGCTGAGTTAAAGTTGCCAAGGTTTTGAAAGTTGAGGCCAGCTGTAATTGTTTCTCGTATGTCAGAAATGCCATCTGGGTTGTTGTGTTTAGAGAAGCATCCAGAAAAATTATCTGTTGTGAGGGTGTCAAATTTGACTTTTTTATGTTTACAGTGAATCCCAGGAACTTGAGAAGATTCTGAACAAACTCTAAATGCTGGAGTAAGACATCCTTGCTGTCTGCCTGAATAAGACAGTCGTCCAGATAAGGGTAAATTTGAATTCCCTTGAGTCTGCAATAAGCTACTACTGGAGCCAGGCATTTGGTAAAGACCCTGGATGTAGTAGACAATCCAAAGGGCAGCGTAGAGAATTGATAGTGCCTTGATCCGGCCTTGAACCTGAGGTATTTTCTGCGTTCCTGCCTGATGGGAATGGGTAAATATGCCTCCTTTAAATCCAAAGTCACCATCCATGCATTTTTGGTCAGCATTGGAAGTAGCTGCTGTAGAGTAAGCATCTTGAATTTTGGTATCTCTAGAAAAGTGTTCAAGACTGACAGATCCAGAATGGGTCTCCACGAATTTTGCTTCCTGGGGACTAGAAAGAGCCTCGAGTAAAAACCTTGTCCCATTTTCTGAAAGTGGAACTAGTTCTATGGCCTTCATAGCCAAGAGAGCTTCTACCTGGTTTAAGGCCTCTGACCATTGATGTTTTGGAAGATCTGGCCATCCGCTTGGCCTTGGTAGGGTATGAAAATGGAATTTGTAACCTCTTGAAACTACATCCAGAACCCACTTGTCTTGGGTTATACGAGTCCAATTTAGGTGAAAAAGAGAAAGTTTTCCTCCGAGAGGGGCTTCCAGGCAAGAAGTTCCTGCAGCCCAACAGAGGGAGTCACGGAGTCTGTTTCCTATGAGTTTGCGACCCGTCCTCTCCTGTCCACTGTCTTGGTCTATAAGAGGCTTGCGTTTGAGGCCTTCCTCAGGAGCGTCTGTATCTACCCCTCTGAGGCCTGTCTGAATTGGGAAAGGACCAATTTTTTGTAGGCCAATTCCTACTAAATCTGGGTGGCTGTACTTGTAAGAAATCTTTAACTGTTTGCATGGATTTTGCCTTGTCCTCCATCTTTTTAATCACCTCTTCAGCTTTAGATCCAAACAAAACATTATGCTGAACAGGAGCATCCAATAATTTAGCTTTTACTTGATCTGGCAAATTTTGTTCCTTTAACCAAGCATGCCTTCTAATTACTGTGCCAGAGGCAGCAGCCCTACAAGAAGCCTCCAAGGCATCAAATCTACAGTGTAAACTATGCTTCCCAACTTGTTCAGTGGCATGCATTAAGTCATGTAACTCCTTATCATCTGCACAGGCGGAAATGGAAGTTAGCTTCCGTTTTATAACAAACAGGAGAAATTGCTGGTATTTCAGCATATGAAACTGACAGTTTAAAGCCCTAATAGATAAAGTAGCAGAAGTGTACACTTTTTTGCCCCATCTTTCTAAAGATCTGGAATCCTTCTCAGTGGGAATGGGGTTTTTAGCAGAAGCGGCCTTAACTCCCTTAGGACCCTGAGAAATGGTTTCAGGAGCAGCAGAAGGGTTCTTGTATAAAAACTGGTGGGAATCAGGAACCCTATAGTATCTGTCTGGCTTAACAGGAGCTGGAGGAAAAGAATCAGGAGTTAAGTTAGCCTCCGAAAAAGCATCATCCACAATATCTAAAATAGGAGGAATAGCCAGGGGTCTATGTTGGGGAAGAAGAAGAAAATCCCTTAGTCTTTTCTTAGATTCTAAATACTCCTGTCCTTCCCAGTGGAAATGTTCCCTCATTTCATGCAAAGTTTCCCCAAAAGAGAAATCCTCAGGGGGAGAAGCTGAAGGAATGGATTCCTCAGCATCAGAATCCTCATAAGGAGGGAAAGAATATTCCTGGTCAGAAGAAGAAACTGAAGAAACAGAAGCCTGATCAGAGGAGTCATAATAAACTTCCTGCCTTGGCCTTTTATCTGGAGGGGGATGTGAACCCCTAATCATAGTAAGTAAGTCCTCCGTCATCTTAAGTAACTGTTTCTGAGACTTGGGAGCCGGATCAGAAGAGGCCTGGGCTGCAGTCTTTGATTTGGAAGTTGTCTTTGCCTTTATTAGAAGCTGAGTAGGCCTGAAAACCCCTTCGGAAGCCGGTACCTGCACAGCGGTTCCGGACCCATCCGAAGGAGCATTGTCCGAAGGTCCTGCAACAGAAATAATCAAAGGCCTAGTTGGCTCCTCGTGGGAGTCAATTTCGGCTATCGGTTCCGAAATGGCCGACGACAGGGGCTGCAAAAGCGCCTCACTGACGACTGCCGAACCTGAAGCTGGCTCTGCTTGTGCGATATCGTCTGATTTGGACCTCGGAGGCCTGTCTTTGTCCTTGGCGCTGCTTGTGAACTCCGTAGCTGGAACCGTATCCGACGACATTTTGTAATTAATGAAATGCAAAATCGCACCTTCGCTTAATAGTACGCTGATTGAATCTAGCACAAAACTGACAACTAGCTACGCGTGATCAGGGCCTAAGCAAGGAATACATAAGAATGAAAATCCTTATGAGGTATTTGCTTCCACATGAAATACAATTATTAACTTTTTCTGACATTGGACTGGAGCAAGAAAAAGTTTCAACGGGTACTTAGCTTTGAGTAGGAGAAGAAAGTCTTGACTGAAGTTTGTTTAGAAAAAATTGTCAGGAGTCAGCCGACCGGCACTTGCGAATTGCTATCACCGCACGGCAAGAAAGACTGGAGAACATGGCGTCGGCTGTCAGCTTTGTACTCCTGGCGCCCTGACGTCAGGGAGCATGGCTGAACAGCCGACGCCGGACCCAGACTTTGGGATTCTGGCAAACCGAGGACTGCCTGCCGGCAGGGGAGAACCCTACAGTCATGACTACAACAGTGAAACACGATGAACATCCCCCTTGCTTGTTTATGTACCACATAACTGTGTTGTTGTCTGTCCGTATCAGTAGTTGTCCTGGTTGTAGAAGATTCCTGAAGGCCAATAGAGCGTTCTGAACAGCTAACATTGCCTTTAAATTGATATGCAGGTGCTTCTGATCCTTTGTCTAAAGGCCTTGCAGACATTTTCCCTGCAAATGGGCTCCCCATGCGTAATCTGAGGAGTCCGTGGTTAGTATCTGGCTGGCTGGAGGCAGACTGAAGGCTTTCCCTTTGTTGTGAATACATGCCTTGGTCCACCAAAGGAATTCCCTCTGTAGACAAGGCAGGATGGTGATCTGTGTGTCTAGACTGTGGCAATGCTGGGACCATACACTTTTTAGGTACCACTGTATTTTCCTCATATGTAGTCTTGCATATGGTACGAGAAGGATGCAGGAGGCCATGTATCCCAAAGCCTGCAGGAATTTCCTTGCAGATAGCTGAGTTAGTGACACCAAGGTTTTGAAAGTTGAAGCCAGCTGTAATTGTTTTTCGGATGTCAGAAATGCCATCTGGGTTGTTGTGTTAGAAGAGCACCCAGAAAAGTTATCTGTTGTGAGGGTGTCAAATTTTACTGTTTTATGTTCACAGTGAATCCAAGGAACCTGAGAAGATTCTGAACAAATTCTAGATGCTGGAGTAAGACATCCTTGCTGTCTGCTTGAATAAGACAGTCGTCCAGATAAGGGTAAATTTGAATTCCCTTGAGTCTGCAATAAGCTACTACTGGTGCCAGGCATTTGGTGAAGACCCTGGGCGCAGTAGACAATCCAAAGGGCAGTGCAGAGAATGGATAATGCCTCAATCCGGCCTTGAACCTGAGGTATTTTCTGCACTCCTGTCTGATAGGAATGTGTAAGTAAGCCTCCTTTAAATCCAATGTTACCATCCATGTATTTCTGCTCAACATTGGAAGTAGCTGCTGCAGAGTAAGCATCTTGAATTTTGGTATCTCCAGGAAAGTGTTCAAGACTGACAGATCCAGGATGGGTCTCCATGAATTTTGCTTTCTGGGGACTAGAAAGAGCCTTGAGTAAAAACCTTGCCCCATTTCTGAAAGTGGAACCAGTTCTATGGCCTTCATAGCCATGAGGGCTTCCACCTGGTATAAGGCCTCTAACCATTGATGTTTTGGTAGATCCGGCCATCCGTTTGGTCTTGGTAGGGTATGAAAATGGAATTTGTAACCTCTTGAAACCACATCCAGAACCCACTTGTCTTGGGTTATGTAAGTCCAATTTAGGTGAAAAAGAGAGTTTTCCTCTGAGAGGGGCTTCCAGGCAAGAAGTTCCTGCAGCCCAGCAGAGGGAGTCATTGAGCCTGTTTTCTATGAGTTTGAGGTCTGTCCTCTACACCCCTAGGGGTGGAAGCAGTCCACTGTCTTGGTCTGTAGGAGGTCTGCGTTTGAGGCCTTCCTCTGGAGCGTCTGTATCTACCCCTCTGTGGCCTGTCTGAATTGGGAAAGGACCAATTTTTAGTTGGCCAATTCCTACTAAATCTGGGGGGCTGTATTTGTAAGAAATCCTTAACCATTTGCATGGATTTTGCCTTGTCCTCCATCTTCTCTATCACCTCTTCAGCCTTAGATCCAAACAAAACATTATACTGAACAGGACCATCCAGTAACTTAGTTTTCACTTGATCATTGATCAGGCAAGTTTTGTTCCTTTAACCAAGCATGTCTTCTAATGACTGTGCCAGAGGCAGCAGCCCTACAGGAAGCCTCCAAGGTATCAAAACCACAATGTAAACCATGCTTCCTTACTTGTTCAGTGGCATGCATTAAATCTTGTAATTCCTTATTATCTGCACACGCGGAAATGGAAGCTAGCTTTTGTTTCATAACAGACAGTAGAAATTGCTGGTATTTTAGCATATGAAATTGACAGTTTAAAGCCCTAATAGATAAAGTTGCAGAAGTGTACACTTTTTTGCCCCATCTCTAAAGCTCTGGAATCCTTATCTGTGGGAATGGGGTTTTTAGCAGAAGCGGCCTTAACCCCCCTTAGGGCCCTGAGAAATGGTTTCAGGATCAGCAGTAGGATTCTTGTATAAGAACTGGTGAGAATCAGGGACCCTATAATATCTGTCTGGCTTAACAGGAGCTGGAGGAAAAGAGTCAGGAGTTAAGTTAGCCTCAGAAAAGGCATCATCCACAATATCCAAAATAGGAGGAATAGCCAGGGGTCTATGTTGGGGAAGAAGAAGAAAATCCCTTAGTCTTTTCTTAGATTCCGAGTACTCCTGTCCTTCCCAGTGAAAATGTTCCCTCATTTCGTGTAAAGTTTCCCCAAATGAAAAATCCTCAGGGGGAGAAGCTGAAGGAATGGATTCCTCAGCATCAGAATCCTCATAAGGAGGGAAATAATAATCCTGGTCAGAAGAAGACACTGAAGAAATAGATACCTGATCATTAGAGTCATAATAGAATTCCTGCCTTGGCCTTTTATCTGGTGGGGGATGTGAACCCCTAATAATGGTAAGTAAGTCCTCCGCCATCTTAAGCAACTGTTTTTGGGACTTGGGTCCCAGATCAGAAGAGGCCTGGGCTGAAGTCTTAGATTTGGAAGGAGTCTTTGCCTTTGTCTTTGCCTTTATCAGAAGCTGTGTAGGCCTGAAAACCCCCTCGGAAGCCGGTAGCTGCACAGCAGCTCCGACCCATCCAAGGAGCATTGTCCGTCCTGCAGCTGAAATACTCAAAGGCCTAGTTGGCTCCTCGTGGAGTCCGTTTCGCAATCGGTTCAAATGGCCGATGACAGGGCTGCGAAGCACCTCACTGACGACGGCAACCTGAAGCTGGCTCTGCTTGTAAAACGTCGTCTGTTTTGGACCTCGGAGGCCTGTCTTTATCCTTGCGTCGTTTTTGAACTCCGGTAGTCGGAAGCGTGTCCGACGACATTTTGTAATTAAATCGCCTACTGGAATAATGAAAAGCAAAATCGTACCTTCGTTTAATCGTACGTTGGTTAAATCTAGCACAAAACCGACAACTAGCTATGTCGTGGTCAGGGCCTAAGCAAGGAATACAGTAAGAATGGAAATCCTTATGAGGTATTTGCTTCCCACAAGAAATACAATTATTAACTTTTTCTGACATCGGACTGAAGCAAGAAAAAAAGTTTCCCCAACGGGGTACTTAGGTTTGAGTAGAACAAGTAAGTCTTCGGACTGAAGTACGAAAAAAAAAATGTCAGGAGTCAGCCGACCGGCACTTGCGAACTGCTTTCACCGCACGGCAAGAAAGACTGGAGAACATGGCGTCGGCTGCCAGCTTTGTACTCCTGGTGCACTGACGTCAGGGAGCATGGCTGAGCAGCCGACGCCGGACCCAGACTTTGGGATTCTGGCCGACCGAGGACTGCCTGCCGGCAGGGGAGAACCCTACAGTGATGACTGCAACAGTGAAACACGATGAACATTGGGCTGCTTTCTGTAGAAACTTGATGATCAGGGATGTGGGCACATTACTCAGCTGCCCAAGTTCATAACGACTCATTGTCTGTAAAAACTCAGTGACATATGCATTAATATTTTCCCAGATTCCTTTACTTCTAGTGACAAACAAATGTCTTACATGGGGCAGATCCTTCCCTGGCTTACAATATGCCTGGATTTTTTTTTTTAATACTGCCAAAATGTTTCTTACCTCTTTATTCACTGTAAAATTTATTAAATACCTTGTCAACTTTGTCCACTGTAGTATAAAGAAACATGGCACCTGGACAGACTCTGGTTTGTCAGAGGCCACCTGCAGAGAGGCAGCACACATTTCTGTATCCAGGATTTTCAATTCTGTGATTCCCCTACGGCTTCAATATTTGTGGTGGTTGGATGATCAATATACTGAGTTAAAACCTATTCCCAAAAATTGAAATATGTATTTCATGCTGTACACTCAGAGAAAATAAATACTTCTGAACAGCAGATGCCCTTGTGTGTGTGGGGGTTCTTGACAGAGAAGAAATTAAACACATGAAACCTTTCCACTGCTATGACAGTATGCCAGAACTGCAGTGCAACACACTTTGTTAATGCATCAGGTCAAAAGATGGAACACACACACACACACACACACACACACACACACACACACACACACACACACACACACACACACACACAGTTGTTGCTTCTTGAATAAGTTTCTTCTACCAAATACTGAACCCTCTCTCCATGTCATATGACTCGCATCTCATACTGCTTACTGCTTGTACTCTTAAAGGTACAGTAGAGTCAATTATACAAAACATCAATTAAAGTCTTCAGGTAGGAAAAATCATAAAGTCTAAATATGTAAACATTATATATATTCGCTTGAGTATGTTTTTTGGGCTTGTAGCCAGCTCCTGTATGAAAAATATTCTTTATTATCCATTGGAATCGCTGAATGGTTGAAAAAAGTGTATTCCTGCATGCAGAAAACAAACAAGATTTTAGAAGTTTTTAATCCGGTTCAATTATACATTTGATTATCCAAACTACCTTAGGTCCCAATTAGTTCAGATAACAGACTCTCTACTGTATATTGTATCACATGGCAGATATGCAGCACTACAGACAGTCACATTCCTGAAGCCTGAGAAAAAGTCTTCTTCATAAAAACAATGTGTTGTAGTAGTTCATTAATGTTTCAAAAACAAGGATGAATTTCAGTAGAAAATTGAAAGACAGACAATATGAGCTTCACTGGGACAAATGAGCAGCTGGTTGAAAGAAATATCTTGTCTCCTACTATGCTGACAGGGTAGAGGCTAAAAAATTCCTGAAAAAGTTTTCGGGACCAAGGGTTAACAGACTATACTTGGAAGTTTTATTGACTTTGTTAGCTATACTGGGAAAAGTACATCTTCAGAGGGGATATGAGAGTGAAGCCCCTCAAAAGTGGACAAGTTAAGTACAGAATTTAATCACTGCAGAAGAGCAGAATACCTAGAACATGCCAGTAGAGATAGGAGTATATCAGAGTCTGGCTCTGGGGGAGTAGTGGGATGAAACCCAAGACTCATTTTCAAATAGTGGCCAAGACCATGGAGGAACCAGCAGGGGGACAGGAGAGGGTGGAGTGAGATGCATACATTATCCTGCCCATTCTAGAGAGAAGAAAATGTGGTCCTGGTCAGACCAACTTGCTCCCATGCAACTGGAGGCTTGCACAATATCAATGGCTGCAATACTGGGGGACATGGGCTTGACAATTCCAAGCCAGTGACAGTAACCCCTGTAGGCATGTGAGAATGCACATATCACAGGAAGACAGAAGCTGCTCTGAGGCGACACAAGTGCAAAGTTCAGCCACCAGAAATGGGGATTAGAGCCATACACATCTCCATTGCTGTGATGCTAGCGAGGGCACAAACAACCACCACATTTGCCTGTATGAGGGCCACACTATGGCTGCTTTTGCCCTCACTAGGAAATACACAAGACTGGAGGTTCATACAAGAATGCCTTGATAGCTGCAAGGCTTGGTGTGAAGCAGCACACAGGAAAAAAAAATATCAATGCGATGCATTTTGACTGCATATTGCTCAGACTGCAGCAGAACATTTGAACAGTCACTGCTGCCATGAATGCGAATTATATACAGTATAGTTACGATAATTAGCAGATGTCAGAACTATACATAGATACCTGATGCATACAATGACAAAAGGACAGTGCAAGTAAGATAAATTTAAAGCTTGTGAATTGTATTAAAGTACCAAGTTATAGATTAGTGTACTAAAATTTGAAGCTTCAAAGTTGCCAGTGATGGAAGTGGGTGGAATGGGCTGTTTTAAGGCACAGTGCAACACCCATCATTTCAAGCAGTCTTAGGATAACTGTAAAGACAAAATGGCTGTAAAAGTGGGTATCAACAGTAATATCAAACGCTATGTTTTTTCAAAAACTGTTTTGGTCTGTAGACAGTCTGTTCTATTAAGCCATTACTCATTCATATCCGAGTTTGAAAGTATAGTTGTATGATATTAAAAATGTAGTGGCATATGTCAAACAAAAGGGGGTGAAATTAATAAGTACTTCAAGAAAAAGGAATGGTTTTAATAACATGGAATGCAAATGGCTTAGCCTGTCACACAAAAAGATTTTTCCAATGCTTGAAGACATTAGTGCTCTGGATAGCTGCACTGCAAGAAATGTACTTGGAACAAAAGGAACAAGATGCATCAGAAACAGGGTACTGGTCATGACAGGAATAGAAGAGTTATATTATTATAATACTAATTTCACAAGAAAGCTGTCTTCCTTAAAAATGTTATAGCAGATGTTAAATACTTTGTAGGTGTAAACTGTTACCTTGGTGCAATGTTAATGACATTATTTAGTGCATACATCTCATCAGAGATTGTGCAGTTAAAGTTTCAGAAACTTATGAGGGAAATAATACTTTTCAAGAAAGGATTACAGCTTACTAGGAATACTGAAATGTAGTTGTTGGTTAGGTAGAGCTAAGAGGAGCTCCTAGGATGCATATGTTCCAAGAATGGAGAGGTATGAAGTGACATATAAAGATATTGGAACTTCCTAACATTTCTGATACTAAGCTGCCTGGAGAGCAATGTATGTGTTTATTCAGGAAATACTGGACAGCATCTTGCATAGAGAAACTATACTCAACAGAAGAAAGTGTGTGTGTGTGTGTGTGTGTGTGTGTGTGTGTGTGTGTGTGTGTGTGTGTGTGTGTGTGTGTGTATATATATATATATATATATATATATATATATATATATTCATATATTTGTGTATACATGTGTGTGTCTACATGTGTGTGGGTGCATGTGTCTTTGTGTGAGATGACAAATGAAACTAAGGTGCAACCTATAGTTTTATTAGGTCATACTTAAATGGAATGTGTTGTTTACATGGTGGTACCTTCCTGCCTGTGGGGCATGGGAGAATTAAACTGATGCATTTACAGATTGCTGAAAACATATTACAGATGAGAACAACTGACAGACTGGGATAAGTGTAAGGGGAAACTAAAGAAGGGGATAGCTCAATACTACAAAAGCTAGTTAAGATTTATAAAAAGAAGACAAAGCAGCTAGAAGAGAAATGGAGAACTGTAGGATATGTTGTGAGACAATGATTATAGTTAAAGAAGAAATGCAAAGTGCAAAACAGGAAACAAAATTGATGCTGGAAAAAAAAATGAACTTTGTCAGCAGTAATTAAAGGATAAGTATTTCTGTAAGCCAACAGATTATCAAACGGCACTGGCAGTTTGACCGAGAAAGCAGAGGATGCAAAATGGAGAGAAAGGCTGAAGGGATTTTTCATTAGGGAACAGGTATTGCCCAAACCAGATGGAAAGAACGTGAAGTTGAGATGTAGAGTTTTTTAAACAAAATTCAGGGCTGCCAGAGATAACAAAAGGTGAACTGGAGAGTCTGACAGTTAATTACACTGGAAGTACTAACAGACACATTTAAGTGTCAGGTTGGTGGGAAAATTCCAGGCAGGGATGGTTTGCCAAATGAGCTTCAGAATCCGCAGTCAGAGGAAGTAAAGACTAAATTGGTATAGTTATTTAAGTTAGCATGGAGAGTCTAAACAGTTATGAGATTCATGGAAGGAAGCAGTGATTACAGTGATCCCTAAAGAAGGGGAAATCACAGCTTTACATCATCATGTAGACAAGTGCTAGTTCTAAAGCATGATTATGTGTTTTTTATGGCAATATTGGCAAAGAGAATAGCCCAAATAGTTCCTAACATGATAGATGTTTATCAGTCCTGGCTTGATGTAGGTAGGCAAACTTTTGATAATATACTGAAGACTGTATTGTTGCCGAGAATGAAACAACATGAGAAGGATCCATTAGTGACAGCAAGTCTTAATGTAAAATGTATTATTTAACATAAGAGTTGGTGACTTTGTTTTAATGAGGACTTTGTGAATGTACTGAAGGAAGTCTATGATAAGAAAACAGCCAGAATTAAAAAAAAAAATGCAGGTTTGTGATTATCATTTCAAATGCACAGTGTAACAAGGCAAGGATGTCGGGTTCCAGATACAAGGTAAACAGCAGGGACAACAATCACTGACTGTGCTGGTAAGGGTGTTAGATATGCAAGAATATATACTGAACAGTGAGCAATTTAAAATATCATTGTTTGCAGATGAAGCACTAATTTATTTGATACAACTTCAGAAAGATATTAAGTTACCTCAGATGTTGATTTAATTGGGTAAAATATCAGAATATAAGACAAATAAAAAGAGGACACATACAATGGCAATGAAGTATATTCCATCAGTGAGTTTGCACAAAGGAAACATATACATTTAAAGACATCTAAATGCATTAAGTATTTATGGATAGGGATAGGGATTATTGTAGAGGGATCTATAATTAAGAGATTTAAAACCCTGAACAGCAGACAGAAAGATGACATTAGGTTATGAAAGATGACAAGTTTAGGCTCTGCTCAAAGACTACAAGCAGTGAGCCCTTTTTTGCTACGTCTGCTGCTACAAGCCTTCCATGCATTCCAAGCAAAGCTGATGTGAGATTTTGTAAAATCAATTAAGAATATAATAGAAGATTACATTTGGGATGCTGATAAATGTACAGTAGCCTTGAATAAGTTAGTATTGCTTAAGGAAAGCAGAAGGTTAAATGTCCCTCATCTGAATGATGTAGTACAAGAAAATGTGATGTACCTTGTTTTACTTCAGCAATATTAAAACAACAAAATAATTATGAAATGAAACAGAATGAAGAAAATTTTAAAAGGGGGATAAATGCACAGAAGAGAAGAGTTATCTTACTTAGTGAAATATGTATTGGAGTTCATGAGGCACATGTTAAACAGATAATGTACACTTGAGTGGAATAAAAGTTATGTACTTATCATAATGATAGATTTATGTTGTCTGCCTTCCATTTTCCTCAAACAATCGGATCCAACTTCAGCCACTCTAGACTTTGGATCCAAAACTCAGACTCTTCCCCTTACCAATGATCCTCAAATCAAGTCTGCCCGAGCAAGAACTAATGGCCACAGGACCCTATCCTCAGAAACTAGAATTCATAAATTTATCTACTTTGGAGGTTTATGAGCATATGAAAAGACCCAGGAAAAGGCAGTACAGTTGTACCAAAAACAATAAACACCAAGAACAAGGGAAGGGGGAAAGAGGTAGGAAGTTGAGGAAGGATGGAAGCAGACAACGCAGATCTATCGTTATTATAAGTTCATAACATTCATATCTGAGGTCATCTCTCCTGTCTGTTCCTGAACAGATGGAACAGAGTCCCAAGCTAATGAAACCATTGGGAGGTTTCATGGAAGGATATTACTGCAGATGGCTGAACCAATGGCAACCTTATGTCTGGAGTACAAATCCAATTTGTAATGAGAAATGAAGGTATGTACACTGGACCAAGCAACTGCCATGCACATACCATAAATGGAAGCTATTGAAATGAAGGTAATAAAGTAGCCACAGATTTAGTCAAGTAAGCTTTGAAGGATTTGGGCAATGTTAAAACCCCCGTGTCTCTGTATACATACAAGATGCAGTCGGATAACCACCTAGAAAGGGTCACTTTAGAAACTTCCTGTCCCAGGCTGGCTGTTGGGAAGGAGACAAACAGCTGATCAGACTTTTTAATTTAATTTGTACAGTGAAAGTAGAAACAGAGTTGATGATGCATATCCAATAAATGCAGCATGTACTCCCCTTTGTTGGCAAATTGAGAGGATAAAGGATGGGTTAGTTCGTAGGGACACACTATTCTTATGAAAGATCAGGAAGGAGGTTTGCAAGAAAGGGGTTGCAATTCCAATACTCTCTGAGTTGAAGTAACTATCACAAATGTTTTTCCAATTTCAAGCCCACCTTGGCTGTGGGTTCAAAATGAGTTCTAGTTAAAGCTTGTAACAGAATAGTGATGCCCAACGGAGGAGGTAGGATCCCTTAGGGGAGGTCTGCGAGGACTTCTTGACAGAGGAGGAAGCCCAGATACAGAAGACTGAACCAGGGATGAATCTCTCGCAGAGGCAGAGAGAAGTCCCTTCAGAACAAGTTTAATTCTGCTTTCAGTCATGGCCCTGATACCAAAAGAAGTGCAGATGGAGCACTACTTGTCGAAGTGTGCAGCTCCAAGACAATGGAAGCATTTTGGTTCATAAGATGATACTAGGCTATTGGCCCAGAGGCCCTTATAAGCCTAACCAAGAATTTCACCTATGTTCCCTTAAAGTGAGCACCTGTTTCCCCTGTCCAGCAG